>NC_054495.1:10342073-10522992 GCF_017639515.1 Carcharodon carcharias
CCCTCCCCCTCCCCTACCCTCCCTCTCCCCTCCCTCTCCCCTCCCTCTCCCCACCCTCTCCCCCCCTCCACTCCCCCGCCCCTTCCCGCTCCCTCACGTCCCCTCCACGCCCCCTCCCCCTCCCTCCCTCTCCCCCTCCCGCCCTCTCCCCTCCCCCTCCCCCTCCCGCCCTCTCCCCTCCCCCTCCCCCTCCCGCCCTCCCCCTCCCGCCCTCTCCCCTCCCCCTCCCGCCCTCTCCCCTCCCCCTCCTGCCCTCCCCCCTCCCGCCCTCTCCCCTCCCCCTCCTGCCCTCCCCACTCCCGCCCTCTCCCCTCCCCCTCCCACCCTCTCCCCTCCCCCTCCTGCCCTCCCCCCTCCCCCTCCTGCCCTCCCCACTCCCGCCCTCTCCCTCTCCCCCTCCCCCTCCCGCTCTCTCTCCTCCTTGCACCCTGCTCACTGAAACCACTGTAGGCTGTGTGGTGAAGGTGCTCCCCCAATGTCTGCATGGGCTCTAAGGTGTGAACCCAGTGGTGATACAGGCTCTCTGATCATTGGACGCAGTCAAGCTGGTGGGAGTTAAGAGATGGAGCTGCTCAGGCCCTGGGGCTGTGAGATGCTGTTCGAGGAAGCTCAGTTAGACATGACAAGGCTTCCTGTAGGGTCGATTTCCTTTAGATCTTGTGGTGGAGTGGGAGGCTATTGCAAAGTACTGAGAGATGATTAAGTACAATGTGCAGCCAGTTAACTGGATGGATCATTTACCTGTGGTACTGAAGTGCGCGTGTGTGGTTAAGGGCTAGTGCCAAAACCGCCCTTTACCTAAATACTTCATCGCACCTCACCCAGTTCCGTTTGAACGAGTCTACATGTTGCTGCATCTGGAATTTATCAAAAACAATCTCGGGTCTTTGTACACTTCCTGTCTGCTAAAGCTCACTTCCTGTTGTCGTCTTACAAGCTTGTTCTAAGTTCCTGTGCCTGCGCTGCTAAGGGCGGCTGGCTATGTCAGTTTAGGACCCAGAGGAGGCCTTTCAGCCCCTTGAGCCTGTCACGCAGGAACAGGAGGAAGCCATTCAGCCCCTCGAGCCTGTCACGCAGGAACAGGAGGAGGCCATTCAGCCCCTTGAGCCTGTCACGTAGGAACAGGAGGAGGCCATTCAGCCCCTTGAGCCTGTCACGTAGGAACAGGAGGAGGCCATTCAGCCCCTCGAGCCTGTCACGCAGGAACAGGAGGAGGCCATTCAGCCCCTCGAGCCTGTCACGCAGGAACAGGAGGAGGCCATTCAGCCCCTCGAGCCTGTCACGCAGGAACAGGAGGAGGCAATTCAGCCCCTCCAGCCTGTCACGCAGGAACAGGAGGAGGCCATTCAGCCCCTCGAGCCTGTCACGCAGGAACAGGAGGAGGCCATTCAGCCCCTCCAGCCTGTTACCCTGGAGCAGGAGGCCAGTCAGCCCCTCGAGCCTGTTGCAAAGAAAGAGGAGGAGGCCATTCAGCCCAGCCAACCTGTTCTGCTGTTCAGTTAGATCATGGCTGATCTGTACCTTCACTCCATGTAGCTGCTTGGTTCGCTAATCCTCAATCCCCCTTAGCACCCCCCCCCAAAAAAAAACCTATTAATCTCACTTCTGACATTTCTAGTTGTCTCTCAGCCTCATCAGCTTTTTGATGAGAGAGCGCTCCAGATTTCTGCTCCCCTATGTGTGAAGATACATCACCCCTGAGCGGCCTAGTTCTCACTTTCAAGGTTTTGCACCCTCCCCACTTCCCCTCCTCCTTTGTTCTGCAACCTGCCATCGGAAATTATTTCTCTCTAGCTTCCCTGTTAAATCCTTTAATGGTCTTAAACATCTCAATTAGTTCATCCCTCAATCTCGTAGAGTTAAGGGACTTAGCTACCTGCACACCCGGTTTAATCATTTCAGTCCTGGTATCGCTCTTGTTAACTGGCCGCTACAAGTGTACCCGCCTGCTTGTGCTAACATTGTCATGGTGCATCTCCCAGCTCCACCGCCAGTGTCACGGGGGTGGGGGGGGTGGGGGTGGGGGGCAGGCAGAAACTTCGAGATTTAAGCCCCCCTCTGCTCCTCCGCTTCCCAATTTGCCAGCAGTTCCCTTTTTGCATTGCGAGGAAGAAGGAACTTGCGTTCATGCAGCGCTCTCCCCCTGCTTGGGCCACCTCAAAGGCTTTCGCGGCTTTGGTGAAACGCAGCCACTGTTGCTTTGTCCGCAGGTGTGACAGCCACTCGGTGCACAGCAAGATCCCACAAGCAAATGTCCAGATTGAGGGGTAAATATTGGCCCACGACCTATGAGCAGGCACAAGGCTAGCTTTCCATCTGTAAACGTTAACGGTAAACCACAGCGATATGTAATAATGACAGGAATGCAGGTTGTTAAAATAGGGACGGATTGACATCTGTGGATCCTGGTCCAATTATCCCTCGCCCCACCCCCCCCACTAGGCCCGAAGCCTAACCTTGCCCTTTGGTTGCCTGGCAACATGCTAAATAGTGAAAATTGAGACTGTATCCTGTTGACCAGTTGCAATGGCTTTCAATTATACAGAACCTTGGATAGAGAGGAACAACCCAAGGTGCTTTCCTGCAGTTGATGGAGAAGGGAACACTGAACCAAAGCTGCAGGTGTTGGGTGGGCTGACTGGAAAGCCTGGTCAAAGGAGCGGGGTTGTAAGGTGGGTGCCTGAAGAGGGAGAGGGCGCAGTGGCACAGCGGTGGCGCTCGGGGAGAAGATTGCGGAGACGGGGACAGGCCAGGCCACAGTGTCAGCCATCGCCCTCTCGCCCCGGAATCAGAAGGTCATCCCAGTCCAGAGACCTGATGATCCGGGCCAACTCTCCCACTGCCAGGGAGAGCTACGCTGCCTTTCAAATGGGACATTAAACCGAGGTCCCCGTCTGGCCCCTCAGGTCGATACAAGACCCTAGGGTACTACTCGAAGAGGAACAGGGGTGATCTCCCCATTGTCGTGGCCAATACTTAGCCCCCCCGCCCCCACCACATGTCTCCCCCCCTCAGGCAACGCTGTGAAAACTGACCACCTGGCAAATATTGAGTTATTGGGGTTTGTGGGATCTTGCTGTACACAGATCTGCTGCCCTGTTTCTCACGCTACAACAGTGACCACACTTCATTGGCTGGAAAACCCTTTGGGAGGTCCTGAGACTGAGAGAGAAAATGCAGAAATGCGTGCTCTGTCCTTTTAAACACAAGGATGAGAATGTGGCATTGGAGCCTTTTGGGTGCCTGGGAGCCAGTGAGGGAGGGAGGGAGGGTGGGTGAGTGAGCGAGAGAGGATAGGGGACGACAATTCTGGACGAGCTGACATTGAGTTGTTTGTGGGGTGTAGGCGTCGCGGGCTGGGCCAGCATTTATTGCCCACCCCTAATTGCCCCTTGAGAAGCTGGTGCTGAGCTGCCTTCTTGAACCGCTGCAGTCCTTGTGGTGTAGGTACACCCACAGTGTGTTAAGGAGGGAGTTCCAGGATTTTGACCCAGTGACAGTGAAGGAACGGCCGATATATTTCCAAGTCAGGATGGTGAGTGACTTGGAGGGGAACTTCTAGGTGGTGGTGTTCCCCATGTGTCTGCTGCCCTTGTCCTTCTAGATGGTAGTGGTTGTGGGTTTGGAAGGTGCTGTCTAAGGAGCCTTGGTGAGTTGCTGCAGTGCATCTTGTAGATGGTACACACACTGCTGCTACTGTGCGTCTGTGGTGGAGGGAGTGAATGTTTGTGGATGTGGTGCCAATCAAGCGACTGCTTTGTCCTGGATGGTGTCGAGCTTCTTGAGTGTTGTGGGAGCTGTACTCATTCAGGCAAGTGGGGAGTATTCCATCACATTCCTGACTTGTGCCTTGTAGACGGTGGACAGGCTTTGGAGAGTCATGGGGTAAGTTACTCATCGCAGAATCCCCCAAGATAGAGGGTGGGACTCTTCTTTGGGGCCCAGTGGTGATGTGGAGATGTAACTGTGTAGGTATTAGATGTTATTTTAGGGCATCCGGAGGTGGTGAAAGACAGTACTTAAATTTAAGTGTTTCGCTTTTGGGAAGTGCAGCGTTTCCAGGACTCACCATTTGTGCTGCACAGCCTCTGACTCTCTCTTTACCTCCTCCCCCGCCACTCTGGCAGCACCTTGGGCATTCGAGACCTCTTCACCAGTCCGCACCGGCATCGCTGGGGCAATCCCCCCCCACCACCTTGCCCACACAGGTATGTGAGTGCCTGCTGCTTCACCCACTGGCAGCCCTGGGCATGAGCCTGCCTTGCGCCTGCAGACTCGCTGTGTGGGCTGTGTGCCAGTCCCCCTGTCTCCCGCGCCAAGAGGAAGTGGCAGCTGGGCAGGAAATGGGCGGCTTTCTGCAGAAATGGATTCTGTACAAGAGACATCAGCTTGGCCTGTGAAAGGGCCTGCCAGTGTCTGGCTCTCTATCCATGCAGGCGTCCCTTTCTTCCTCTCCCTGTGTCTGTGTCTGTGTGTATGTGTATGTGTCTGTGTGTCTGGGGGTGTGTGTCTGGGTGGGTGTGTGTGTCTGGGTGTTTGTATGTGCGTGTGTGCGTGCGTGTGTTGTGCCTCTTGCCCCGCTATTTATTTCTGTCACTCTTGATCTACCTCTGACTATCCTCTGCCTCGCCTCTTCCCCACCTCTCTCTCCCTCCCCCTCCCTCTCTCTCTCTCTCTCTATCTCTCCCTTTATCTCTCTCCTCTCTCTATCTCTCCCTAACCCCTCCCCCCTCGCTCCATCTCTCTGACTCAATCTACTTGAACAGTTGAAGACGACTGACACAGATTCTGGTGCTGCCCCTGAGCATGCTCAGCCTTTAGTATGGTCAACCATAGCCCTGAGTTCCTAGCAGCAGCCCCCACCTCCACCCCCACCCCCACTGCTCATACAATTTTTCCCTCAAACCCTCTGACAGTGCAGCACTCCCTCAGTACTGACCCTCCGACATTGCAGCACTCCCTCAGTACTGACCCTCCGACAGTGCAGCACTCCCTCAGTACTGACCCTCCGACAGTGCAGCACTCCCTCAGTACTGACCCTCCAACAGTGCAGCACTCCCTCAGTACTGACCCTCTGACAGTGCAGCACTCCCTCAGTACTGACCCTCTGACAGTGCAGCACTCCCTCAGTACTGACCCTCTGACAGTGCAGCACTCCCTCAGTACTGACCCTCCAACAGTGCAGCACTCCCTCAGTACTGACCCTCTGACAGTGCAGCGCTCCCTCAGTACTGACCCTCCGACAGTGCGGCACTCTCTCAGTACTGACTCTCCGACTGTGCAGCGCTCCCTCAGTACTGACCCTGTGACAGTGCAGCTCTCCCTCAGTACTGACTCTCTGACAGTGCAGC
Source organism: Carcharodon carcharias (assembly GCF_017639515.1). Classification (NCBI taxonomy): domain Eukaryota; kingdom Metazoa; phylum Chordata; class Chondrichthyes; order Lamniformes; family Lamnidae; genus Carcharodon; species Carcharodon carcharias. The sequence goes on from NC_054495.1 coordinate 10,347,425, forward strand.
ACTCCCTCAGTGCTGACCCTCCGACAGTCCAGCGCTCCGTCAGTACTGACCCTCCAACAGTGCAGCACTCCCTCAGTACTGACCCTCTGACAGTGCAGCACTCCCTCAATGCTGGATTTGGAATGTTTGCCTGGATTGAGGGGTCTGGCGTGGGAGACTCAAACCCATTACCTTGACTTAGGGATCAGAGAGGGAGAGTGTTACCCACTAATTTGCAGCTGACACCAAAACATGAGAGAAGTCAGTCCCGAAAATCGATTCGAGCTGCCGTTGGCTTGGCACAGCACAGACCCTGGCATCCTGCTGACCCTCCGATTGCCACAGAAATCCATGCAGATTCTCCGGAGTTGGTGGAGGGGACATTTCCCTGAAATTTCAGGCTGGATGCCGTGGAATATCCCTGCTCCTGGGCATTGTGGGGTAAGGGATTTGAACGTCAGCTGTCTCTGTTCGGACCGGAGGCGCACTCCCACGGTCGACAGCTTGCACAGCTGGCCGAGGGGAGGAATCAGGAAACAAGAGGCAGCTGGCCAGTGAGTGCCGGGGTGCCAGCAACCGTCATGTGGGCACTGACCCCGTTGGGTAACGATGTGCTTGGGCAACCCAGGGATGCCTTGGGCAAATGTTGCATTGGGAGAGGCGCTGAACACGCTATTCTCCCCTTCCACTCCCAGCACGCCCACTCGCAGCAGAGTCCCAGCCTGATACAGCCAGTGGTACCCCCATGCCCTGGGCTTTGGAAAGGAGGGTTGGGGGTGTGGGGTGTGGAGCAGATGGGGGGTATAAATCAGCTTACTCCTGACCACTGGAGATGGGAGTGCCCTTTTCAACACTTACTTCCGACATTGTTGCCAACGGCCAGTGTCTCTGAGCCTGGCGTGCAACAATAGTGGAAGGAGGACAGGCTGTGGTTAGCTAGAGCGAGTGTAACACAGTGTTGCACCCGAGGTGTGACATCTGCACCCAGGGTCCTCTGTCTGTCCGCTGGGATTCATCCCAGCTCCTGTGAGTGCCATTCTGCTCTCTCTCTCCCCTCCCAAGATGGCGAGACAGATTCCCGTGAGCTGCAGCTACAGATGATGGCTGCATGTGGGCGAGAGGCTGTCACTCGGATGCTGATGTAAGGAAAGGTGGGTGGCTGGAGTGTTCTTTCCACGTGGGCTTAACATTGGAAGAGCGCTGGCCTTTTGTGATACACCTCAACACTGCAATATAAAAATGAGGAGGGATACAGGTCTGTCGCTGTATAACACTGCGATACAGTACTGGTGGGACAGGTCTTTCACTGTATAACACTGGGGTACAGTACTGGTGGGACAGGTCTTTAACTGTATAACACTGGGGTACAGTAATGGTGGGGACGGGTCTGTCACTGTATAACACTGGGGTACAGTACTGGTGGGTACAGGTCTGTCACTGTATAACACTGGGGTACAGTACTGGTGGGACAGGTCTTTCACTGTATAACACTGGGGTACAGTACTGGTGGGGACGGGTTTGTCACTGTATAACACTGGGGTACAGTACTGGTGGGACAGGTCTGTCACTGTATAACACTGGGGTACAGTACTGGTGGGACAGGTCTGTCACTGTATAATACTGGGGTACAGTACTGGTGGGGACAGGTCTGTCGCTATCTAACACGGATACAGTACTGGTGGGACAGGTCTGTCACTGTATAACACTGGGGTACAGTACTGGTGGTTCCAGGTCTGTCACTGTATAACGCTGGGATACAGTACTGGTGGGGACAGGTCTGTCACTGCATAACACTGGGATACAGTACTGGTGGGGATGGGTCTGTCACTGTATAACACTGGGGTATAGTACTGGTGGGGACGGGTCTGTCACTGTATAACACAGGTACAGTACTGGTGGTTACAGGTCTGTCACTGTATAACACTGGGGTATAGTACTGGTGGTTACAGGTCTGTCACTGTATAACACTGGGGTACAGTACTGGTGGTTCCAGGTCTGTCACTGTATAACACTGGGATACAGTACTGGTGGGGACAGGTCTGTCACTGCATAACACTGGGATACAGTACTGGTGGGGACGGGTCTGTCACTGTATAACACTGGGGTATAGTACTGGTGGGGATGGGTCTGTCACTGTATAACACAGGTACAGTACTGGTGGTTACAGGTCTGTCACTGTATAACACTGGGGTATAGTACTGGTGGTTACAGGTCTGTCACTGTATAACACTGGGATACAGTACTGGTGGTTCCAGGTCTGCCACTGTATAACACTGGAGTACAGTACTGGTGGTGACGGGTCTGTCGCTGTATAACACTGGGGTACAGTACTGGTGGGGACGGGTCTGTCACTGTATAACATGGATACAGTACTGGTGGGACAGGTCTGTCACTGTATAACACTGGGGTACAGTACTGGTGGGGACAGGTTTGTCACTGTATAACACTGGGGTACAGTACTGGTGGGGACAGGTTTGTCACTGTATAACACTGGGTACAGTACTGGTGGGGACGGGTCTGTCACTGTACAACACTGGGATACAGTACTGCTGGGGACAGGTCTGTGACTGTATAACACTGGGGTACAGTACTGGTGGTTCCAGGCCTGTCACTGTATAACACTGGGTTACAGTACTGGTGGGACAGGTTTGTCACTGTTTACCACTGGGATACAGTACTGGTGGGACAGGTCTGTCACTGTATAACACTGGGGTATAGTACTGGTGGTTACAGGTCTGTCACTGTATAACACTGGGGTACAGTACTGGTGGGGACGGGTCTGTCACTGTATAACACTGGGGTACAGTACTGGTGGGGACAGGTCTGTCACTGTACAACACTGGGGTACAGTACTGGTGGGACAGGTCTGTCACTGTATAACACTGTGGTACAGTACTGGTGGTTCTAGGTCTGTCACTGTATAACACGGGTACAGTACTGGTGGGACAGGTCTGTCACTGTATAACACTGCGATACAGTACTGGTGGGGACAGGTTTGTCACTGTATAACACTGGGGTACAGTACTGGTGGGGACAGGTCTGTCACTGTATAACACTGGGGTACAGTACTGGTGGGGACGGGTCTGTCACTGTACAACAACTGGGATACAGTACTGCTGGGGACAGGTCTGTGACTGTAAAACACTGGGGTACAGTACTGGTGGTTCCAGGCCTGTCACTGTATAACACTGGGATACAGTACTGGTGGGACAGGTCTGTCACTGTATAACACTGGGGTACAGTACTGGTGGGGACGGGTCTGTCACTGTATAACACTGGGGTATAGTACTGGTGGTTACAGGTCTGTCACTGTATAACACTGTGGTACAGTACTGGTGGGACAGGTTTGTCACTGTATAACACTGGGGTACAGTACTCGTGGGGACGGGTCTGTCACTGTATAACACTGGGGTATAGTACTGGTGGTTACAGGTCTGTCACTGTATAACACTGGGATACAGTACTGGTGGTTCCAGGTCTGCCACTGTATAACACTGGGGTACAGTACTGGTGGGGACGGGTCTGTCACTGTATAACACTGGGGTACAGTACTGGTGGGACGGGTCTGTCACTGTATAACCCTGGGGTACAGTACTGGTGGGACAGGTCTGTCACTGTATAACACGGATACAGTACTGGTGGGACAGGTCTGTCACTGTATAACACTGGGGTACAATACTGGTGGTTCTAGGTCTGTCACTGTATAACACTGGGGTACAGTACTGGTGGGGACAGGTCTGTCACTGTATAACACTGGGGTACAGTACTGGTGGTTCCAGGTCTGTCACTGTATAACACTGTGGTACAGTACTGGTGGGGACGGGTCTGTCACTGTATAACACTGCGATACTACTAGTGGGGACAGGTTTGTCACTGTATAACACTGGGGTACAGTACTGGTGGGGACAGGTTTGTCACTGTATAACACTGGGGTACAGTTCTGGTTGGGACGGGTCTGTCACTGTACAACACTGGGATACAGTACTGCTGGGGACAGGTCTGTGACTGTATAACACTGGGGTACAGTACTGGTGGTTCCAGGCCTGTCACTGTATAACACTGGGTTACAGTACTGGTGGGACAGGTTTGTCACTGTTTACCACTGGGATACAGTACTGGTGGGACAGGTCTGTCACTGTATAACACTGGGGTACAGTACTGGTGGGACAGGTCTGTCACTGTATAACACTGGGGTACAGTACTGGTGGGGACGGGTCTGTCACTGTATAACACTGGGGTACAGTACTGGTGGGGACAGGTCTGTCACTGTACAACACTGGGGTACAGTACTGGTGGGACAGGTCTGTCACTGTATAACACTTGGGTACAGTACTGGTTGGACAGGTCTGTCATTGTATAACACTGAGGTACAGTACTGGTGGGGACAGGTCTGTAACTGTATAACACTGGGGTACAGTACTCGTGGGTACAGGTCTGTCATTGTATAACACTGGGGCACAGTACTGGTGGTTCCAGGTCTGTCACTGTATAACACTGGGGTACAGTACTAGTGGGACAGGTCTGTCACTGTATAACACTGGGGTGCAGTACTGGTGGGGACGGGTCTGTCACTGTATAACACTGGGGTACAGTACTCGTGGGGACCGGTCTCTCACTGTATAACATTGGGATACAGTACTGGTGGGTACAGCTCTGTCATTGTATAACACTGGGGTGCAGTACTGGTGGGGATGGGTCTGTCACTGTATAACACTGGGGTATAGTACTGGTGGGGACGGGTCTGTCACTGTATAACACAGGTACAGTACTGGTGGTTACAGGTCTGTCACTGTATAACACTGGGGTATAGTACTGGTGGTTACAGTTCTGTCACTGTATAACACTGGGATACAGTACTGGTGGTTCCAGGTCTGCCACTGTATAACACTGGGGTACAGTACTGGTGGGGACGGGTCTGTCACTGTATAACACTGGGGTACAGTACTAGTGGGGACGGGTCTGTCACTGTATAACACTGGGGTACAGTACTGGTGGCACAGGTCTGTCACTGTATAACACGGATACAGTACTGGTGGGACAGGTCTGTCACTGTATAACACTGTGGTACAGTACTGGTGGTTCTAGGTCTGTCACTGTATAATACTGGGGTACAGTACTGGTGGGGACAGGTCTGTCACTGTATAATACTGGGCTACAGTACTGGTGGTTCCAGGTCTGTCACTGTATAACACTGGGGTACAGTACTGGTGGGGACGGGTCTGTCACTGTATAACACTGCGATACAGTACTGGTGGGGACAGGTTTGTCACTGTATAACACAGGGGTACAGTACTGGTGGGGACGGGTCTGTCACTGTACAACACTGGGATACAGTACTGCTGGGGACAGGTCTGTGACTGTAAAACACTGGGGTACAGTACTGGTGGTTCCAGGCCTGTCACTGTATAACACTGGGGTACAGTACTGGTGGGACAGGTTTGTCACTGTTTACCACTGGGATACAGTACTGGTGGGACAGGTCTGTTACTGTATAACCCTGGGGTACAGTACTGGTGGGACAGGTCTGTCACTGTATAACACTGGGGTACAGTACTGGTGGGGACGGGTCTGTCACTGTATAACACTGGGGTATAGTACTGGTGGTTACAGGTCTGTCACTGTATAACACTGGGATACAGTACTGGTGGTTCCAGGTCTGCCACTGTATAACACGGGGGTACAGTACTGGTGGGGACGGGTCTGTCACTGTATAACACTGGGGTACAGTACTGGTGGGGACGGGTCTGTCACTGTATAACACTGGGGTACAGTACTGGTGGGACAGGTCTGTCACTGTAAAACACGGATACAGTACTGGTGGGACAGGTCTGTCACTGTATAACACTGTGGTACAGTACTGGTGGTTCTAGGTCTGTCACTGTATAACACTGGGGTACAGTACTGGTGGGACAGGTCTGTCACTGTATAACACTGGGGTACAGTACTGGTGGGGACCGGTCTGTCACTGTATAACACTGGGGTACAGTACTGGTGGTTCCAGGTCTGTCACTGTATAACACTGGGGTAAGTACTGGTGGGGACGGGTCTGTCACTGTATAACACTGCGATACAGTATTGGTGGGGACGGGTCTGTCACTGTACAACACTGGGATACAGTACTGCTGGGGACAGGTCTGTGACTGTATAACACTGGGGTACAGTACTGGTGGTTCCAGGCCTGTCACTGTATAACACTGGGTTACAGTACTGGTGGGACAGGTTTGTCACTGTTTACCACTGGGATACAGTACTGGTGGGACAGGTCTGTCACTGTATAACACTGGGGTACAGTACTGGTGGGACAGGTCTGTCACTGTATAACACTGGGGTACAGTACTGGTGGGGACGGGTCTGTCACTGTATAACACTTGGGTACAGTACTGGTGGGGACAGGTCTGTCACTGTACAACACTGGGGTACAGTACTGGTGGGACAGGTCTTTCACTGTATAACACTGTGGTACAGTACTGGTGGTTCTAGGTCTGTCACTGTATAACACTGGGGTACAGTACTGGTGGGACAGGTCTGTCACTGTATAACACTGGGATACAGTACTGGTGGGTACAGGACTTTCACTGTATAACACTGGAGTATAGTACTGGTGGGACAGGTCTGTCACTGTATAACACTGTGGTACAGTACTGGTGGGACAGGTCTGTCACTGTATAACACTGGGGTACAGTACTGGTGGTTCCAGGTCTGTCACTGTATAACACTGGGGGACAGTACTGGTGGGGACGGGTCTGTCACTGTATAACACTGCGATACAGTACTGGTGGGGACATGTTTGTCACTGTATAACACTGGGGTACAGTACTGGTGGGGACAGGTCTGTCACTGTACAACACTGGGATACAGTACTGTTGGGGACAGGTCTGTGACTGTAAAACCCTGGGGTACAGTACTGGTGGTTCCAGGCCTGTCACTGTATAACACTGGGGTACAGTACTGGTGGGACAGGTTTGTCACTGTTTACCACTGGGACACAGTACTGGTGGGACAGGTCTGTCACTGTATAACCCTGGGGTACAGTACTGGTGGGACAGGTTTGTCACTGTATAACACTGGGGTACAGTACTGGTGGGGACGGGTCTGTCACTGTATAACACTGGGGTATAGTACTGGTGGGGACAGGTTTGTCACTGTATAACACTGGGGTACAGTACTGGTGGGGACGGGTCTGTCACTGTATAACACTGGGGTATAGTACTGGTGGGGACAGGTTTGTCACTGTATAACACTGGGGTACAGTACTGGTGGGGACGGGTCTGTCACTGTATAACACTGGGGTATAGTACTGGTGGTTACAGGTCTGTCACTGTATAACACTGGGATACAGTACTGGTGGTTCCAGGTCTGCCACTGTATAACACTGGGGTACAGTACTGGTGGGGACGGGTCCGACACTGTATAACACTGGGGTACAGTACTGGTGGGGACGGGTCTGTCACTGTATAACACTGGGGTACAGTACTGGTGGGACAGGTCTGTCACTGTATAACACGGATACAGTACTGGTGGGACAGGTCTGTCACTGTATAACACTGTGGTACAGTACTGGTGGTTCTAGGTCTGTCACTGTATAACACTGGGGTACAGTACTGGTGGGACAGGTCTGTCACTGTATAACACTGGGATACAGTACTGGTGGGTACAGGTCTGTCACTGTATAACACTGGGGTACAGTACTGGTGGGGACAGGTCTGTCACTGTAGAACACTGGGGTACAGTACTGGTGGTTCCAGGTCTGTCACTGTATAACACTGGGGTACAGTACTGGTGGGGACGGGTCTGTCACTGTATAACACTGCGATACAGTACTGGTGGGGACAGGTTTGTCACTGTATAACACTGGGATACAGTACTGGTGGGGACAGGTTTGTCACTGTATAACACTGGGGTACAGTACTGGTGGGGACGGGTCTGTCACTGTACAACACTGGGATACAGTACTGCTGGGGACAGGTCTGTGACTGTATAACACCTGGGTACAGTACTGGTGGTTCCAGGCCTGTCACTGTATAACACTGGGGTACAGTACTGGTGGGACAGGTTTGTCACTGTTTACCACTGGGATACAGTACTGGTGGGACAGGTCTGTCACTGTATAACACTGGGGTACAGTACTGGTGGGGACGGGTCTGTCACTGTATAACACTGGGGTACAGTACTGGTGGGGACAGGTCTGTCACTGTACAACACTGGGGTACAGTACTGGTGGTTCCAGGTCTGTCACTGTATAACACTGGGGTACAGTACTCGTGGGACAGGTCTGTCACTATAACACTGGGGTGCAGTACTGGTGGGGACGGGTCTGTCACTGTATAACACTGGGGTACAGTACTCGTGGGGACCGGTCTCTCACTGTATAACATTGGGATACTTTACTGGTGGGTACTGCTCTGTCATTGTATAACACTGGGGTACAGTACTGGTGGGGACGTGTCTGTCACTGTATAACACTGGGACACAGTACTGCTGGGTACAGCTCTGTTACTGTATAACACTGGGGTACAGTATTGGTGGGTACAGTTCTGTCACTGTATTACACTGGGATAAAGTACCGGTGGGGATGGTTCTGTCACTGTGTAACACTGGGGTACAGTAGTGGTGGGGACTGGTCTGTCACCGTATAACACAGGTACAGTTCTGGTGGTCACAGGTCTGTCACTGTATAGCACTGGGATACAGTACTGGTGGTTCCAGGTCTGTCACTGTATAACACTGGGGTACAGTACTGGTGGGGAGTGGTTTGTCACTGTATAACACTGGGGTACAGTACTGGTGGGACAGCTCTGTCATTGTATAACACTGGGGTACAGTACTTGTGGGACAGGTCTGTCATTGTATAACGCTGCGGTACAGTACTGGTGGGACAGGTCTGTCATTGTTTAACACTGGGGTACATTACTGGTGGGGACAGGTCTGTAACTGTATAACACTGGGGTATAGTACTGGTGGGTGCAGGTCTGTCACTGTATAACACTGGGGTACAGTACTGGTGGAGACAGGTTTGTCACTGTATAACACTGGAGTACAGAACTGGTGGTTCCAGGTCTGTCACTGTATAACACTGGGGTACAGTACTGGTGGGACAGGTCTGTCACTGTATAACACTGGGGTACAGTACTGGTGGGGACAGATCTGTCACTGTATAACACTGGGGTACAGTACTGGTGGGGACAGGTCTGTCACTGTATAACACTGGGATACAGTGCTGGTGGGACAGGTCTGTCACTGTATCACACTGCGATACAGTACTGGTGGGGACAGGTTTGTCACTGTATAACACAGGGGTACAGTACTGGTGGGGACGGGTCTGTCACTGTACAACACTGGGATACAGTACTGCTGGGGACAGGTCTGTGACTGTAAAACACTGGGGTACAGTACTGGTGGTTCCAGGCCTGTCACTGTATAACACTGGGGTACAGTACTGGTGGGACAGGTTTGTCACTGTTTACCACTGGGATACAGTACTGGTGGGACAGGTCTGTTACTGTATAACCCTGGGGTACAGTACTGGTGGGACAGGTCTGTCACTGTATAACACTGGGGTACAGTACTGGTGGGGACGGGTCTGTCACTGTATAACACTGGGGTATAGTACTGGTGGTTACAGGTCTGTCACTGTATAACACTGGGATACAGTACTGGTGGTTCCAGGTCTGCCACTGTATAACACGGGGGTACAGTACTGGTGGGGACGGGTCTGTCACTGTATAACACTGGGGTACAGTACTGGTGGGGACGGGTCTGTCACTGTATAACACTGGGGTACAGTACTGGTGGGACAGGTCTGTCACTGTAAAACACGGATACAGTACTGGTGGGACAGGTCTGTCACTGTATAACACTGTGGTACAGTACTGGTGGTTCTAGGTCTGTCACTGTATAACACTGGGGTACAGTACTGGTGGGACAGGTCTGTCACTGTATAACACTGGGGTACAGTACTGGTGGGGACCGGTCTGTCACTGTATAACACTGGGGTACAGTACTGGTGGTTCCAGGTCTGTCACTGTATAACACTGGGGTAAGTACTGGTGGGGACGGGTCTGTCACTGTATAACACTGCGATACAGTATTGGTGGGGACGGGTCTGTCACTGTACAACACTGGGATACAGTACTGCTGGGGACAGGTCTGTGACTGTATAACACTGGGGTACAGTACTGGTGGTTCCAGGCCTGTCACTGTATAACACTGGGTTACAGTACTGGTGGGACAGGTTTGTCACTGTTTACCACTGGGATACAGTACTGGTGGGACAGGTCTGTCACTGTATAACACTGGGGTACAGTACTGGTGGGACAGGTCTGTCACTGTATAACACTGGGGTACAGTACTGGTGGGGACGGGTCTGTCACTGTATAACACTTGGGTACAGTACTGGTGGGGACAGGTCTGTCACTGTACAACACTGGGGTACAGTACTGGTGGGACAGGTCTTTCACTGTATAACACTGTGGTACAGTACTGGTGGTTCTAGGTCTGTCACTGTATAACACTGGGGTACAGTACTGGTGGGACAGGTCTGTCACTGTATAACACTGGGATACAGTACTGGTGGGTACAGGACTTTCACTGTATAACACTGGAGTATAGTACTGGTGGGACAGGTCTGTCACTGTATAACACTGTGGTACAGTACTGGTGGGACAGGTCTGTCACTGTATAACACTGGGGTACAGTACTGGTGGTTCCAGGTCTGTCACTGTATAACACTGGGGGACAGTACTGGTGGGGACGGGTCTGTCACTGTATAACACTGCGATACAGTACTGGTGGGGACATGTTTGTCACTGTATAACACTGGGGTACAGTACTGGTGGGGACAGGTCTGTCACTGTACAACACTGGGATACAGTACTGTTGGGGACAGGTCTGTGACTGTAAAACCCTGGGGTACAGTACTGGTGGTTCCAGGCCTGTCACTGTATAACACTGGGGTACAGTACTGGTGGGACAGGTTTGTCACTGTTTACCACTGGGACACAGTACTGGTGGGACAGGTCTGTCACTGTATAACCCTGGGGTACAGTACTGGTGGGACAGGTTTGTCACTGTATAACACTGGGGTACAGTACTGGTGGGGACGGGTCTGTCACTGTATAACACTGGGGTATAGTACTGGTGGGGACAGGTTTGTCACTGTATAACACTGGGGTACAGTACTGGTGGGGACGGGTCTGTCACTGTATAACACTGGGGTATAGTACTGGTGGGGACAGGTTTGTCACTGTATAACACTGGGGTACAGTACTGGTGGGGACGGGTCTGTCACTGTATAACACTGGGGTATAGTACTGGTGGTTACAGGTCTGTCACTGTATAACACTGGGATACAGTACTGGTGGTTCCAGGTCTGCCACTGTATAACACTGGGGTACAGTACTGGTGGGGACGGGTCCGACACTGTATAACACTGGGGTACAGTACTGGTGGGGACGGGTCTGTCACTGTATAACACTGGGGTACAGTACTGGTGGGACAGGTCTGTCACTGTATAACACGGATACAGTACTGGTGGGACAGGTCTGTCACTGTATAACACTGTGGTACAGTACTGGTGGTTCTAGGTCTGTCACTGTATAACACTGGGGTACAGTACTGGTGGGACAGGTCTGTCACTGTATAACACTGGGATACAGTACTGGTGGGTACAGGTCTGTCACTGTATAACACTGGGGTACAGTACTGGTGGGGACAGGTCTGTCACTGTAGAACACTGGGGTACAGTACTGGTGGTTCCAGGTCTGTCACTGTATAACACTGGGGTACAGTACTGGTGGGGACGGGTCTGTCACTGTATAACACTGCGATACAGTACTGGTGGGGACAGGTTTGTCACTGTATAACACTGGGATACAGTACTGGTGGGGACAGGTTTGTCACTGTATAACACTGGGGTACAGTACTGGTGGGGACGGGTCTGTCACTGTACAACACTGGGATACAGTACTGCTGGGGACAGGTCTGTGACTGTATAACACCTGGGTACAGTACTGGTGGTTCCAGGCCTGTCACTGTATAACACTGGGGTACAGTACTGGTGGGACAGGTTTGTCACTGTTTACCACTGGGATACAGTACTGGTGGGACAGGTCTGTCACTGTATAACACTGGGGTACAGTACTGGTGGGGACGGGTCTGTCACTGTATAACACTGGGGTACAGTACTGGTGGGGACAGGTCTGTCACTGTACAACACTGGGGTACAGTACTGGTGGTTCCAGGTCTGTCACTGTATAACACTGGGGTACAGTACTCGTGGGACAGGTCTGTCACTATAACACTGGGGTGCAGTACTGGTGGGGACGGGTCTGTCACTGTATAACACTGGGGTACAGTACTCGTGGGGACCGGTCTCTCACTGTATAACATTGGGATACTTTACTGGTGGGTACTGCTCTGTCATTGTATAACACTGGGGTACAGTACTGGTGGGGACGTGTCTGTCACTGTATAACACTGGGACACAGTACTGCTGGGTACAGCTCTGTTACTGTATAACACTGGGGTACAGTATTGGTGGGTACAGTTCTGTCACTGTATTACACTGGGATAAAGTACCGGTGGGGATGGTTCTGTCACTGTGTAACACTGGGGTACAGTAGTGGTGGGGACTGGTCTGTCACCGTATAACACAGGTACAGTTCTGGTGGTCACAGGTCTGTCACTGTATAGCACTGGGATACAGTACTGGTGGTTCCAGGTCTGTCACTGTATAACACTGGGGTACAGTACTGGTGGGGAGTGGTTTGTCACTGTATAACACTGGGGTACAGTACTGGTGGGACAGCTCTGTCATTGTATAACACTGGGGTACAGTACTTGTGGGACAGGTCTGTCATTGTATAACGCTGCGGTACAGTACTGGTGGGACAGGTCTGTCATTGTTTAACACTGGGGTACATTACTGGTGGGGACAGGTCTGTAACTGTATAACACTGGGGTATAGTACTGGTGGGTGCAGGTCTGTCACTGTATAACACTGGGGTACAGTACTGGTGGAGACAGGTTTGTCACTGTATAACACTGGAGTACAGAACTGGTGGTTCCAGGTCTGTCACTGTATAACACTGGGGTACAGTACTGGTGGGACAGGTCTGTCACTGTATAACACTGGGGTACAGTACTGGTGGGGACAGATCTGTCACTGTATAACACTGGGGTACAGTACTGGTGGGGACAGGTCTGTCACTGTATAACACTGGGATACAGTGCTGGTGGGACAGGTCTGTCACTGTATCACACTAGGGCACAGTACTGGTAGATACAGGTCTGTTACTGTATAACACTGGGGTACAGTGCTGGTGGGGTCGGGTCTGTCACGGTATAACACACTGATACAGTACTGTTATGGATAGGTCTATCACTTTATAACACTGTGTTACAGTACTGGTGGGGACAGGTTTGTCACTGTTTAACACTGGGGTATAGTACTGGTGGATACAGGTCTGTCAAGGTATAACACTGGGGTACAGTACTGGTGGGGATGGGTCTATCACTATAATACTGGGGTACAGTACTGGTGGGGACAGGTTTGTCACTGTTTAACACTGGGGTATAGTACTGGTGGGGACAGGTCGGTCACTGTTTAACACTGGGGTACAGTGGTGGGGACATGTCTGTCACTGTATAACACTGGGATACAGTACTGGTGGGGACATGTCTCACTGTATAACACTGGGATGCAGTACTGTTGGGGACGGGTCTGTCACTGTATAACACGGGTAGAGTACTGGTGGGGATGGGACTGTCACTGTATAACAGTGGTGTACAGTACTGGTGGGGACAGGTCGGTCACTGTATAACACTGGGGTACAGTGCTGGTGGTTACTGGTCTGTCACTGTATAACACTAGGGTACAGTACTGGTGGGGACAGGTCTGTCACTGTATAACACTGGGGTACAGTGCTGGTGGGGACAGGTCTGTCACTATAACACTGGGGTACAGTACTGGTGGGCACGGGTCTGTCGCTGTATAACACTGGGGTACAGTACTGGTGGGGCAGGTCTGTCACTGTATAACACTGGGGTACAGTGCTGGTGGGGACAGGTCTGTCACTGTATAACACTGGGGTACAGTGCTGGTGGGGACAGGTCTGTCGCTGCATAACACTGGGGTACAGCACTGGTGGGGACGGGTCTGTCACTGTATAACTCCGGGGTACAGTACCGGTGGGGACAGGTCTGTCACTGTATAACACGGGTACAGTACTGGTGGTTACAGGTTTGTTACTTCGTAAAGCATTGTATACGTATCTGTGCCACTTATTACTGCCCCGTGTTAGCCCCGAAGGAGGCTGCCTTCCCTCCAATCCAGCAAAGAATGGATGAATCTCTTACTGCCTCCGTTGTTCTGCCGAGAGTGCAGTGTGGCTGCAGCTACCACTGAAGCAGTGCCCCTGTGAGTCTGAAATGAGGACGGAAAGCGTCGGAGAAACACGTGAGCTCCGCGAGGGTGCTGGAAGAGAAACCAGATTGCGGCTGGAATATTCACTCACCTCCTGCTTCTAGCGTCTGCCTGTTATGTCAGGACTTGTTCCCTAAGACAATTTCCTGAGGCAGCGTCAGACCTGTGCTCGGGGAGGGGGAGCAACGTGGGGCAGGCTGCTGAAAGCACAGTTTCCCAACGACAGACATTAAACTAGCTGGTCTATAGTTTCCCACTTTCTGCCTCCCCCTCTTTTTGAATAAGGGTGTTATAATAGCATTTTTCCAATCCATTGGAACCTTCCCAGAATCCAGGGAATTTTGGAATATTATAGCCAATGCTTCCACGAGCTCCGCTGAGACTTCCTTTAAGACCCTGGGATGTAGGCCATCAGGTCCTGGGGACTTGTCACCCTTTAATCCCAACAGTTTGCTCAGTATTTTTTCTCCAGTGATGGTGTTTGTTCTAAGTTCCTCCTTCTCTATACCCTCTGCACCTCCTGTTACTATTGGGGTGGTACTCGTGTCCTCCACCGTGAAAACTCAAGCAAAAATTCGATTGAGTGTCTCAGCTATTTCTGCATTCCCCACTATTAACTCCCCCGTCTCATCCTCCAAGGGACCAACATTCACTTAGCTACTCTCTTTCCTTTTATATACTTGTAGGAGCTTTTGCTATCAGTTTTTACATTTTGCACTTGTTTTCTTTCATAATTTACTTTTGCTCTTTTTATTATTTTTTTTAAAAACCCTTTGTTGACCTTTAAAAGTTTCCCAATCTTCCAGCCTGCCTCTGACCTTTGCAATTTGGTATGCCTTAGTTTTTGCCTTTATGTTATCTTTAACTTCCTTGCTTAGCCATGGATGCTTTTTCCCCCTCTCACCATCTTCCTTGCTCTTTGGAATATATTTTACTTGGGAGGAATTGAATATCTCCTTAAATATCTGCCACTGTTCATCAACTATCCTACCTTGTAGTCTTCCTGTCCAGTCCGCTAGGGCCAAATCTGCCCTCATCCCTCTGTAGTTACCTTTGTTTAACTCCAGAATACTAGTGTGGGACTCAAGTTTCTCGCTCTCAAGAGGCAGAGGAGAGGGAAGTAAGAAGGTGAGGAAAGGAGCAGCGGGAGACGGAGGAGGAAGGGTGGGAGGTGAGTCGAGGTGGTGGGGAGGGTGGCGGCGAGGGGAAGAGCGCGGGCAAGAGTCAAAGTTGTTCACCGCACCCGCGGTTTAACCTGGCGCCTGGTGACCACTGCCATGTGGGCACGAGGGTCATGCGATCAATCCTGGGCCTGTCCCGACTCTCTGCCTCTCAGCCTGGCAGGGCTAAGGATTCTCTCAGAGCTGCCTGCTCTGGTTCCTGCCCTTCGACTGCCTGGTTCCCAAGCTCTGGAATTCCCTCCCTAAACCTCTCCAACTTGCGCTCTCCCTCTCTCTCTCTCTCTCTTTCTTTGTTACTTTAAGACACTCCTAAAAACCTACTTCTTTGACCAGCTACCTGAATATGCCCTTCTGTGGCCCAAGTCCAATTTTGCCCTGTGGAACACCTTGGGCTATTTGACTACATAAAAGGCGCTATATAAATGCATTGCAGAGAACATTAGCCCCACTTATGCAAACTCTCCTTGTGTCTAACACTTGGAACCCTGGCAATATTCTGACAAAAATAAGGAGAAAAGACCATTCATTTTAACACCCCTCTGTTTGCCTCCCCTGCACCCCCCCCTCCCTCCCCCCCTTCCCTTGGGTGTTGCTCATAGCAGAGTCCTAAAGACGCATCTCTAATCCCTGAAGAATAACCCTAGAGTATTGGCAATGCTGGGCTGGATGTTCCAGGTGTGATTTGGAGCTCCTGCTGCAGCTTGTACCCTCCGACAGACAAAGATTGACGAAGATTTGTTCCAGAGCTTGTCACTAAGATTGGGCAGAGCAGCTCGCGCAGTCCAGATGAGCTGAGCGCAGGCTGATACTTGCTCTGCCAGACTGAGAGCCCATGAGCCAGACTCTCAGCCAGCTTGCAGAGTTGGGCCGTGTGTTCACAAAGGAGCTTGTTTCACAGCCCGGCCCAGAGCCGCCTGTTCAACTTTGGGATTGTTTACGGAGCTAGACAGACACGGTATCTTCTCAAGGGAGTTGTATTGTGTTAACCCTTACTCTGCCTACAGTAAGTCAAACTTACCCTGAACAGATGGGGACCACTGCACAGTAACCCATCCTCTGAATACACAGGGACACTGTTAAGCAACCCATACTCTGAATACACGGCTACACTATGGAGTAATCTCTTACACTGAATGTACAGGGTCCTGATAATGTGTGTGGGCAGCATGGGTGGGTATCGGTCAGTGTGTGTGTGTGTGAGAGAGATAACAGGTGGATATTTCTGTGTGTATGAGATACAAGTGGATACGGTTAGAGTGTGAGATGGGGTGCATATTACTCGGTGCATCAGATAGGGGTGGATATTGATTAATGTGAGAGATGGAGTGTGTCAGGCACGGGTGGATGTTGGTCAGTGTGAGATAGGGCTTGATATTGTTCAGTGTGTGTGGAATGTGGGTCGATATTAGGCAGTGTTTGTGAGAGATACAGGTGGCTATCAGTTCGTGTGTGCAAGATACAGGTGGATATTGCTCACTGTGAGAGAGATATCGGTGGATATCAGTCTCTGTGTGAAATACTGATGTATACAGTTCAGTGTGTATGAAATACTGGTGGATACTGGTCAGTGTGTGTGAAATACTGGTGGATACAGGTCAGTGTGTGTGTGAAATATTGGTGGATACCAGTGATTGTGAAATACTGGAGGATACTGGACAGTGTGAGTGAAATACTGGTGGATACTGGTCAGTGTGTGTGAAATACTGGTGGATACTGGTCAGTGTGTGTGAAATACTGGTGGATACAGGTCAGTGTGTGTGTGAAATACTGGTGGATACCAGTGATTGTGAAATACTGGAGGATACTGGACAGTGTGAGTGAAATACTGGTGGACACCGGTCAGTGTGTGTGAAATACTGGTGGACACCGGTCAGTGTGTGTGAAATACTGGTGGACACCGGTCAGTCTGTGTGAAATACTGGTGGACACCAGTCAGTCTGTGTGAAATACAGGTGGACCCCGATCAGTGTGTGTGAAGTACTGGTGGACACGGTTCAGTGTGTATGAAATACTGGTGGATACCGGTCAGTGTGTGCATACATGAAGAATATTTCCTCATCCTTCAGTCTGTGTAGTGGTAGCTCTCTGAAAACCTCAGTGTTGTTGCTGATTTGTGCACTGTGATGCAGCTCTGAATGTTTCTCAATTCATCCTCTTGAGTTACTCCCATTGCCTCTGTTCAACCTGTAAGCGACTGAAGTTCCACACAGCCCCACATCTGCAGGAACAGGGCCTGTAGTTATGACGCTCAGTCTTTCTCACAGTTCAGTTGAACGCATCGGGTGAAATGTCGAGCGCCTTGCCTGTGCCTCACTGGGACGTTTGAATTGGGCGCTGTGCAGTAGCGGGCTGGCAGTGTTGGTGCTCTCTGATAGTCTAACTGGGATGAAACCAGCCACTTCCTTTGACTCAGGTCGTCAGTGCTCTGCTTCGCCTTAAAACGCAGGAGCAGGAAGTGGCTCATCTGTGCTTCAACTCTTTGATCTATCTCTCCAACAGGCTCGCCACCCAGAGTTGAGTGCTCAGCGCGGGGGGAACGGCACAGACCCCTCCCTCAGGGGTGCCCAGCGGCCACCTGCAGCCATGGACCTGGATGATGGCCACGATGTGGTGAGTACAGAGGCACCGCCTACAGGGAGATAGGTCAGGAGTGGAATTGGAGCTGCAGGCCATTCAGCCCCTCAAAATTGCTTTGTCATTCAACAAGATTATGGTTGATCTACCTGAACACCACCTTGCGGCCCTGCCCCGTATTCAATTCCCTTAGTACCCAAAAATCTACTGTTCTCTGCCTTGAATCAACTCGACAACTGAGCCATCCACAGTCTCGGTGTCAGAGAATTCCAAAAACCTTGTGAGTAAAGAAATTTCTTCTCATTGAGGCCCAAATGGCCAACCCCTTCTCCTGAGACAGTGACCTCTTAGCTCGAGCCCCTGCAGCCAAGGGGGCAACGTGTTCCTAGCATCGACCCTGTCAAGCCCGTTAAGGGTTTTATATCCCTCAATTCGATCACCTCTCAATCTTCTCAACTCCCAGGGTTACAGCGTAGTCTCCTCAATCCCCCCCCCATCATAGGATAAATCCCCTCATCCCAGGAACCAGTCTGGTGAACTTTTGCTGCACTCCTCCTAGGGCAAGTACGTCATTCCTTATGTAAGGAGACCGATGCGGCACACACGCTCACCCTGGACGAGCGCACCTCCAACAGCACTCAAAAACCCCGATGCCGGCCAGGACAAAGTAGCCCGCTTGCTTGGCACCCCATCCACCGCCTTAACCATTCAGTCGCTCCAGCACCGATGCACACTGGCAGCAGCGTGTGTACCATCTGCAAGATGCACTGCGGCGACTTGCCAAGGCTGCTTCGATGGCACCTTCTAAACTCGTGACCTGTGCCATCTGGAGGGACAAGGGCGACAGATACGTGGGAAGACCCACCACCTGCAGGTTCCCCACCCCAGTCACAGCACCCATCCTGACTTGGACAGATGTTGGCTGTTCCCCCAGTTGTCACCGGGGTCAAACGTGCTGCCTTACATAGCACTGCGGGAGAACCTTCACCCTGTGGAATGCGGTCGTTCAAGGAGAGGGAACATCCTCCTCTTTTCCAGAGCCTTTATCGATGCTGTTAGGGAGGGAGTTCCAGGACTTTGACCCAGCGACAGTGAGAGAACGGCGATACAGTTCCGAGTCTGGATGGTGTGTGCGGCTTGGTGGGGGGCTTGCGGGTGGTGGTGTTCCCATGCGCCTGCTGCCCCTTATCCTTCTGGGTGGTGGGGGATGTGGCTTTGAGAGGTGGCCGGGGTGGGGGGAGGGGGGATGCAGCCTGTTGTCTATCTTTTCAGGAGGATGCAGAAGATCCCATTGGTAACATTTGAACATGAATGGAGAGATCGTGAGGAAGTGGGGGAGCTGGTAGACTGTGAGGGCTTTGGATGGGATGGATTGGGAATGTTGAGACTGGCCACTCGGTGAGCTCATGGCTAAAGGGCATCGATTTGAGATTCAAACAGGAAATGCAGGAAGTATCAGCAAGTCTGGCAGCAGCTGTAGAGAGAGAAGCAGAGGAACAAGTGGCAGTTCTCTGAGAGTCTCTCTCCCCACAGAAGATGCCAGACCTGCTGAGTATTTCCAGCATTCCTGGTTGTTATTACATATTTCCAGCATTTTGCTTTGGTCTCTGTTTAAGATCATTGCTGAGAGAGGGAAGGGGCAGATGAGAAGGATTGGGCCACAAAGTGCCGGACCAGAAACAGGCAATTGAAACTGAATTCAATGTAGTTTTCACAAGGGAAGTGGATAAATATTTGGAGGAGGAAGCAGAAGAACAAAAGGGCACTGGTGAAGGGGCTAAGGGAGGAGCCCTTTCAGAGAGTCGGCAGAGGTGCGATGGGCCGAATGGCAGTATCAAGGGTTGGAAGAGTAGCATTTCCTACGTTATAACAGTGACCCTTTGAAAATCTTCATTGGACTGACTTCCTTCCAGTCTCCCTCACATCACTAACCCTTCCTATCTCCCCCTCCGTCTCCTCGTTCCCCTCTCTCCCACCCGATATCCTCCAACCCTCTCTTTCCCCTCTCCACTGCCTTTTCTCCCCCTGCCCCCCTCTCCTCCTCCCTCCCTTTCTGTCCTCCCTCGCTTCTGTCTACCCCCTCCCCTCTCCTGCTCCGAAATCTCTCCACTCTTACCCCCTTCTGCCCCTCCCCCTCCCTCCCGCTCCCCAATCTCTCCCCTCTTCCCCCGACACAATCTCTCTTTGTCCCCATGCTGCTCTCTCTTCCCAGCACCACTCTCTCTCCTTCTGCCTCCCCCGTGCTGCTCTCTCACTCTCCATCCCCCCCCAAACATCGCTCACTCTGTCTCACTCCTCCAGACCACTCTTTCTCTCTTGCTGTCTCCCCCAGGCCGCTCTCTCCCCCCAGGCCGCTCTCTCCCCCCAGGCCGCTCTCTCCCCCCAGGCCGCTCTCTCCCCCCAGGCCGCTCTCTCCCCCCAGGCCGCTCTCTCCCCCCAGGCCGCTCTCTCCCCCCAGGCCGCTCTCTCCCCCCCAGGCCGCTCTCTCCCCCCCAGGCCGCTCTCTCCCCCCCAGGCCGCTCTCTCCCCCCAGGCCGCTCTCTCCTCCCCAGGCCGCTCTCTCCCCCCCAGGCCGCTCTCTCCCCCCAGGCCGCTCTCTCTCCCCAGGCCGCTCTCTCCCCCAAGCTGCCCTCTCTGCTGCCTCCCACCTCCTGCCCCTAGCCTCTCCACCCCAACATGAGCAGCGTGTGTTGAGTTAAACTCCGAGCAGCACCCTCACTGATTGTTGTCTGCTGGGCTCGAGTTATTTCAGGGGACAGGCAGCGTGAGGCCTTTGTTGTTCAGGCTGGCTACGTTTGACTAAGCAAATGTGTCTGCTTTGCATGCTGACAACTGTGCCTTCTCTCATTTCAGCGTCTGGCGTTTGGAAAGGCTCACGGTTCCACCAACCCCGCGATGCTCATCATCGGGGCTGAGGACGAGGAGTTTGAGAATGACCTTGACCCGGTACGTAGCTGACAGTTCACGGGGAAGGACCTGCCTGCAAGCGGAGCTGCCGGCCACGTCTCAGTGCGCAGCACTCCCTTTTCGGACCCGAGCCCCACGCCAGAGACTTTAGCCCCCGTAACCCAGGCTCTTGCTTCCGGTGTCAGTGCTGCACTGTCAGAGGCTTTTGAATGAGACATTAAAACGAAGCTCCGTCTGATCTCTCAGATGGAGTTAAAGATCTCAGGGCCAGTATTAGGAGAAGAGCAGGGGAGTTCTGCCCACTGTCCTGGGACTAATATTTGTAGAACCATAGAATCACAGAATGGTGACAACATAGGGGGAGACCATTTGGCCCATGGTGTCTGTGTTGACTCCCTGTAAGAGCAACTCACCTAGAGTCACTGCCTTGCCTTTTCCCAGTCCTGCCCTGCAATCTTTTCCTCCTCAGATAATGAACCAATTTGGAAGCCACGATTGAATCAGCCTTCACCACACTCTCAGGCAGTGCATTCCAGACCCTAACCATTCACTGTGTAAAAGAATTAAACTTTCTCCTCATGTCCCCGTTGCTTCTTTTGCCAATCACCTTAAATCTGTCCCCTCTGGTTCTCATCCCTTCCCCACCAATTGGAACAGTTTCGCTCTATCTGCTCTGTGCAGACCCTTTGAGGTTTTGAATACCTCTATCAAATCTCCTCTCAACCTTCTATCCTCCAAGGAAAACAGCCTCAGCTTCTCCAATCTCTTGACATAACTGAAGCTCCTCATTCCTGGAACCATTCTTGTAAATATTTTCTGCACTCCTCTCTAAAGCGCCCAGACTGGATGCCATACCTGAGTTGAAGCTGGACCAGTGTTTTATGCAGTTTTAACTCTTTTGGAGTCAAACAAATAAACTAAATTAACAAAATCAGGGACAAAATAAACACAGCCCCTAAATTGGGAAACTGCAAAACCAAAGACAAAATTTGAAGGAAACTTACAAACATCAAGTCAAAGTGTAATTATCAGGGTCGATAAAAGACCCCAGTCCCCACAGTGCCCACTGGGAACGGAAGCCCTTATTTATAAAGGCCAGAGTTCTGTATGCTTTATTAACCACACTCTCAACCCATTGCTCACTGGGGAAGAGTATTCCAAAGGCCAGCGAATCTGTGAGAGAAGAAATTCCTCCTGATCTCCATCTTAAATAGGAGATCCCTTATTTTGAAACTGTGCCCCCTAGCTCTGGAACCTCCCCCCAACCAACAGCCCCCCCCCCCCCCCCCCCCCCAAACAAGAGGAAACACCCTCTCAGCATCCACCCTGTCAAGCCCCCTCAAAATCTTGTGTGTTTCAATAAGATCAATTCTCATTCTTCTGAACTCCAATGGATACAGGCCCAACCTGCTCAACCTTTCCACATAAGACAAACCCCTTCATCCCAGGAATAAACCTCGTGAACCTAGTCAGACAGGAGCTTCCTTTAAGAAATCCGTGCCTATTGTCTTTGATGATTGGTACCTTTGTATCACAGAACCTTTACAGCGCTGAAGGAGGCCATTCGACCCATCGTCTCTGCACTGGCCCTCCGACTGAGTCATTTACTTTGTGCCACTCCCGCACCTTCTCCCCGTGACCCTGCACATTGTTCTTTTTCAGACAACAGTCTCGTTCTCTTTTGAGTGCCTCGATTGAAATTGTGCCCCTTACGCTGTCAGGCAGTGCATTCCAGACCCTGACCACTCGCGGCGTGGAAAAGTTTTCTCTCGTATCGCTTTTGCTTCTGTTGCCAGTTGCCTTAAACCTGTGCCCTCTGTCAAATGGCGATTTGTAATGCACCTCAGAATATTTTCCAATAACCTGCCCACCACCCAGGTTGGGGCAGACCCTCCTGTAAGGACTCCGGCTATCCCCTTTTCCTCTTTTGAAACACTGGTACAATATTAGCAGTCCTCTGGTAACATAGCTGCAGCCAAAGGCTTTTGAAAAATGATCAGAGCGTCCACCATTTCTCCTTTTAACCACCCGAGGCTGCATTTCATCCAGACCTAAATATTTATTTACTTTCAAACATGCAGAACTTTAACGTTCCTTCCTCACTATATTTATCCCATGGAATACGTCACACTCCGAATGAACTACAATATACTTGTGAAGATGGGATAAAAAGTTTTCATGACGAACCATGTCCGTGTCTTCTGCCTCTGTACAAGTTACCTTTTTGGTCTTTCAAATGGCTCAACTTTTTTCTTAGCTATCCTCTTGTACTTTGTCTATTTAGAAAACATCCTCTGGACTTTCTTTGATTTGACTTGGCCATATTTTTCATGTCCTCTTTCTTGCTTTCCTAGCTTACTTCTTAACTTCACCCACACACTTTCTGCCATGCCCTTGAGGCTTCCTGCAGAGTTGAGCGCTTTTTTTTGTGCGTGACATGAGCTTCCCTCATCCGACCCTGTCAGCCCCTCGACATCCCCGAGGGTTCTCGATTTGGGAACCGCACCCCTTTCCCTCACCGTGGGAACGCGTTTATTCTGAACCCTCATGATCCCATCCTTGACCTCCCTCTTCTCTGACGGATTTGCCTTCAAGTAGCTGCTCCCGGTCCACCTTTGCCAAATCACATCCCTTCATGGTGGGTTCCCCATCGCTCTCGAAGGTGGCCGATCCTTGTGTGTGTGTTGAGTCATCTGTTGAGAAATTCTGCCACGGCTGTGGGTCCTGATGGTAGGTCTGCATGACTTCCCACAGTGCAGGCAAGGGTGAATTGTCCGATTTTTAATTTCTTTTGTTTGGGGGCACTGTCTGTTATTTTTTTTCGAGCTTGACGTTTATTCTTTGCAGCCTTGGATCCCTTCCTGTTCGGAGGAACAGGTTGCTCCCCAGGTTTGTTCCTTGTGCATTTTTCTCCCAGCCTGTGGCGGGCATGGGACGTTTCCTGAGGGTTGCCTTCAGGAGTCCTTGCACCTTAATGTCGGCCTGCTTTGCAGGCGCTTTTCGAGTATAATACGTGACCCCCCCCCTCCCCAACTTAAGGACTTTGTTGTCAGTAACGCTCATGTCCACTGTACCTGAGCTGGGCTTTGATGACAAGTGCTTCAATTCCAGATTTTTCTGCTGTATGAAGGGTTGGACACTTTGTCTCCCCATTTGATGCCATGTTGTTCCGAAAGTATCCCAACGTGGGACCTGTTCAACTGCTTAATATTCCTGGAGTAGGTAGTCCGCTTCTGACAGGCATATAGGCGGGTAGGCATTACAGCAGCCTTGTGCACATCTTGAAATATACATATCCACACCATCGCCGCTGCACTCCTCCGCTATATCATTGCCTGACTCGTTTACCCTCACAGACCCCGCCCCAGTTCATCTGCTGAAACCTTCACCCAGCCCTTTGTTGCCTCCTAACTCGGCTATCGTCATGCGCTCCTGACCAGCCTCTCACCTTGCACCCTTGGTAAAACTTGAGGTCATCCAAATCTCTGCTGCCGATGTCCTCTCTCGCACCGAGTCCTGTTCAGCCTGCACCCTCTGCTCGCTGAGCTGCATTGGCTCCCGGTTAAGCAGCACCATGATTTGAAAACTCTCATCCTTGTTTCCAAATCCGCCCGTGGCCTCGCCTCGTCCCTTTCTCTGTAACTTCCTCCAGCCCCCTACAACCCTCCCTATCTCGGTAACCTCCTCCAGCCCCTACAACCCTCCCTATCTCTGTAACCTCCTCCAGCCCCTATAATCTCCCCTATCTCTGTAACCTCCTCCAGCACCTACAACCCTCCCTATCTCTGTAACCTCCTCCAGCCGCTACAACCCTCCCTATCTGTATCCTCCTCCAGTTCCTACAACGTTCCTATCTCTGTAAACACCTTCAGCCCCTGTAACCCTCCCTATCTCTGTAACCTCCTGCAGCCCCTACAATCTTCTTATCTCTGTAATCTCCTCCAGCCCCTACAACCCTCCCTATCTCTGTAACCTCCTCCAGCCCCTACAATCCCCCCTATCTCTGTAACCTCCTCCAGCCCCTACAACCCTCCCTATCTCTGTAACCTCCCCCAGCCCCTACAACCCTCCCTATCGCTGTAACCTCCCCCAGCCCCGACAACCCTCCCTATCTCTGTAACCTCCTCCAGCCCCGATAACCCTCCCTATCTCTGTAACCTCCCCCAGCTCCGACAACCCTCCCTATCTCTGTAACCTCCTCCAACCCCAACAACCCTCCCTATCTCTGTAACCTCCTCCAGCCCCGACAACTCTCCCTATCTCTGTAACCTCCTCCAGGCCCCTACAATCCTCCCTATCTCTGTAACCTCCTCTAGTGCCTACAACCCTCCCTATCTCTGTGATCTCCTCCAGCCCCGACAACCCACCCATCTGTGTAACCCCCTCCAGACCCGACAACCCTCCCTATCTCTGTAATCTCCTCCAGCCCCTACAACCCTCCCTATCTCTGTAACCTCCTTCAGCCCCTACAACCCTCCCTATCTGTAACCTCCTCCAACCCCTACAACCCCCGCTATCTCTGTAAACTTCTCCAGTCCCGACAACCCCCCTATCTCTGTAACCTCCTCCAGCCCCTACAACTCCCTATCTCTGTAACCTCCTCCAGCCCCTACAATCCCTCTATATCTGTATACTCCTCCAGCCCTGACAACCCTTCCCATCTCTGTAACAACTTCCAGCCCTGACAACTCTCCCTATCTGTGTAACCACCTCCAGACCCTACAACCCTCCCTATCACTAATCTCCTCCAGTCCCTACAATTTCCCCTATTTCTGTAACCTCCTCCAGCCCCGACAACTCTCCCTAACTCTGTAACCTCCTCCAGCACCTACAACCCCCCCTATCTCTGTAACCTCCTCCAGCCCCTACAACCCCCCCCATTTCTGTAAACTCCTCCAGCCCTGACAATCCTCCTTATCTCTGTAAACCCCTCCAGCCCCGACAACCATCCCTATTTCTGTAACCTCCTCCAGACCCTACAACCCTCTCTTTGGCTAACCACCTCCAATCCCTACAACTCTCCCTAACTCTGTAACCTCCTCCAGCCCCTACAACCCCCCCATCTCTGTAAACTCCTCCAGCCCTGACAATCCTCCCTATCTCTGTAACCCCCTCCAGCCCCAACAACCCTCCCCATCTCTGTAACCTCCTCCAGTTCCTACAACCCTCCCTATCGCTAACCTTCTCCAGCCCCCACAACTCTCCCTATCTCTGTATCCTCCTCCAGACCCTACAACCCTCCCTATCACTTTAACCTCCACCAGCCCCTATAAGCCTCCCTATTTCTGTAACCTCCTCCAGCCTCCACAGCCCTCCCTATCTCTGTAACCTCCTCCAGCCCCGAAAACCCTCCCTATCTCTGTAACGTCCACCAGCCCCTACAACCCTCCCTATCACTTTAACCTCCGCCAGCCCCGACAACCCTCCCTGTCTGTTGTGTTCCCCTAATTCTGGCTTCTGCAGCAACTCTGATTTTAATCGCTGCACCATCAGTGGCTGCATCTTTAGCTGTCCTTTTATCACTCCTCTGTGCAGAGTACCCCTGTCTAATCTGCCCTTTTATCACTCTGTGCAGAGTAAGTCCATCTAATCCGTGCTTTTATGACTCTTCCATGCTGAATAAGCCTATCTAATCTGTCCCCTGACTATACTTTTTCTTCCAGGCCCCTCATGCTGACTCTCAGGCCCTGAGGTAAACAGTAGTTGAGTCCCTGAATGATCTTAAGTCTGTCAAAAAGGAACCCGCCTACCTCCCTCCCCCCACCAACCTATTTGCCTCAGTCTAGTCTGAAGAGATGGAGCCTGGAGTCTTCCCTTGTAACGCGGGGGTGTGGGCCCCTCCCTAACAAATGCTGCTCTGCCTTTCAGACGGTCGATGATAACTGCAGCCACTTCCAATGCATCGAGCTGCTAAAGGATCGGCCGACGTGCCTCATCATCTTCCTCCATCATGTCATCCTGCAGTTCGACGCAGCGGCTGTGGTGAGTGTTGCACCTGCCTCCACCCCTCACTCTCCACCCTGCCCCATCTCCATTGTCTCAGTGAGGCTGCCCTTCGTCAAGTGCCAGCTATGGCCGAGAGGGCAGCTCACCCGCCTCCGAGTCAGAAGATTCGGGCTTCAGTCCCGCTCCAGAGACGAGAGCCAAGAGCCCAGGGGACTGCCGGAGGTGCCATCTTGCCAACGCGATGTGAAAGCGAGGTCACGTCTACCCTCTCCGATGGATGTTAAGGGATGTTAATTGGAGGAAGAGCAGGAGCCCTCCCCTATTGCCCTGGCCGACATTTGCCCCTGAACCGACATTGCTGTTTGTGGGATTGTGCTATATCTACGTTGGCTGCCAGGTTACCGACATTACACCAGTGACTGCGGTGGAAAAAGGAAAGGGGGTTATGTGGGGGGGCGAGTGTTGTGGAGGGGCTATTTTGTGTCAGGGAGGGGTGTTTCATGTGTGTGAATCTCGGCTGGGGTGTTTGGGGGTGAATCACAAACGGGTATTTGGGGTGAAGCTTGAGGAGAGGTATTTGGGGGTGAATCCCAGAGGGGTATTTGATGGGGGTGAATCTTGGAAGATTATTTGATGGGGGTGTACCTCAGAGGTGTATTTGGGGGTGTACCTCAGAGGTGTATTTGGGGGTGTACATCGGAGGGGCATTTGGGGGTGAATCTCGGAGGGGCATTTGGGGGTGAATCTCAGAGGGGTATTTGGGGGTGAATCTCGGAGGGGTGTTTGGGGGTGAATCTCGGAGGGGTGTTTGGGGGTGAATCTCGGAGGGGTGTTTGGGGGTGAATCTCTGAGGGTTGTTTGGGGGTGAATCTCGGAGGGGTGTTTGGGGGTGAATCTCGGAGGGGTGTTTGGGGGTGAATCTCGAAGGGGTATTTTGGGGGTGAATCTCAGAGGGGTATTTGATGGGGCTGAGTCTCGGAGAGGTATTTGATGGGGGTTTATCTCGGGGAGGGGTATTTGATGGGGGTGAATCTCGGAGGGGTATTTGATGGAGGTGAATCTCGAAGGGGTATTTGATGGGGGTGAATCTCCAAGGGGTATTTGATGGGGATGTATCTTGGGGAGGTGTATTTGATGGGGGTGTATCTTGAGGTGTATTTGATGGGGGTGTGTCTTGAGGTGTATTTGATGGGGGTGTATCTTGAGGTGTATTTGATGGGGGTGTATCTTGAGGTGTATTTGATGGGGGTGTATCTTGAGGGGTATTTGATGGGGGTGAATCTTGGAGGGGTAATTGATGGGGGTGAATCTCGGAGGGGTATTTGATGGGAGTGACTCTTGGAGAGGTATTGGGGGGGAATCTCAGAGGCATATTTGGTGATGAATTTCGGAGGGGTATTTGATGGTGAATCTTGGAGGGGTATTTGATGGGGGTGAATCTCGGAGGGGTATTTGATGGGGGTGAATCTCGGAAGGGTATTTGATGGGGGTGAATCTCGGAAGGGTATTTGATGGGGGTGAATCTCGGAAGGGTATTTGATGGGGGTGAATCTCGGAGGGGTATTTGATGGGGGTGAATCTCAGAGGGGTATTGATGGGGGTGAATCTCGGAGGGGTATTGATGGGGTTGAATCTCGGAGGGGTATTTGATGGGGGTGAATGTGGGAGAGGTATATGTTGGGGGTGAATCTCGGAGGGGTATTTGATGGAGGTGAATCTCGGAGGGGTATTTGATGGAGGTGAATCTCGGAGGGGTATTTGAAAGAGTTGAATCTCGGAGGGGTATTTGATCGGGTGAATCTCGGAGGGGTATTTGATGGGGATGTATCTCGGGGAGGTGTATTTGATGGGGGTGTACCTTGAGGGGTATTTGATGGGGTTGAATCTCGGCGGGGTATTTGATGGTGGTGTATCTCGAGGTATTTGATGTGGGTGAATATCAGAGGGGTATTTGATGGGGGTGAATCTCGGAGGGGTATTTGATGGGGGTGAATCTTGGAGAGGTATTGGGGGGGAATCTCAGAGAAGTATTTGGTGATGAATTTCGAAGGGGTATTTGATGGTGAATCTCGGAGGGGTATTTGATGGGGGTGAATCTCAGAGGGGTATTTGATGGGGGTGAATCTCGGAGGGGTATTTGATGGGGGTGAATCTCGGAGGGGTATTTGATGGGGGTGAATCTCGGAGGGGTATTTGATGGAGGTGAATCTCGGAAGGGTATTGATGGGGGTGAATCTCGGAGGGGTATTTGATGGGGGTGAATGTGGGAGAGGTGTTTGATGAGGGTGAATCTCGGAGAGGTATTTGATGGGGGTGAATCTTGGAGGGGTATTTGATGGGGGTGAATCTTGGAGAGTTATTTGATGGGGGGAATCTCAGAGGCGTATTTGGGGATGAATATCGGAGGGGTATTTGATGGGCGTGAATCTCGGAGGGGTATTGATGGGGGTGAATCTCGAGGAGGGGTATTTGATGAGGGTGAATCTCGGTGAGATATTTGAGGTCCTGAATCTTGGCGAGATATTTGAGTGGGTGAATCTTGGAGCATATTTGATGGGGTGAATCTTGGAGGGGGATTTGATGGGGATGAATCTCGAGGAGAGGTATTTGATGGGGGTGAATCTCGAGGAGAGGTATTTGATGGGGTGAATCTCGGAGGGGTATGTGATGGGGGTGAATCTCAGAGGGGGATTTAATGGGGTGAATCTTGAGGAGGTGTATTTGATGGGGGTGTATCTTGTGGAGAGGTATTTGATAGGATAAATCTCAGTGGAGTATTTGAGGGGCAGGGTATTTTTAGGCTAAATCTTGGAGAGGGCTGTTTGATGGAGACTGCCTCAGAAGGGTATGTGATGAGCTAAGTCTCAGGGTGGGGTTCTTGACAGGGATTGTGCACTTGACTGAGAAAGGATATTTGATGGGAACCGTGTCTTGGGTGGAGTGGTTGATGGGGAATGTGTCTCGGAGGGCATTTGATGGGGAACGTGTTTCGGAGGGTGGTTGATGGGGAGCGTGTTTCGGAGGGTAGTTGATGGGGAATGTGTCTCGGGGAGTATTTGATGGGAAATGTGTCTCGGGGGGGTATTTGACGGGGAATGTGTCTCGGTGGGGGTATTTGACGGGGAATGTGTGTCGGGGGGGCATTTGACGGGGAATGTGTGTCGGGGGGGTATTTGACGGGGAATGTGTGTCGGGGGGGTATTTGACGGGGAATGTGTGTCGGGGGGGGTATTTGACGGAGAATGTGTGTCGGGGGGGTATTTGACGGGGAATGTGTCTCGGGGGGGTATTTGACGGGGAATGTGTCTCGGGGGGCTATTTGACGGGAAATGTGTCTCGGGGGGGTATTTGACGGGGAATGTGTCTCGGCGGGGTATTTGACGGGGAATGTGTCTCGGCGGGGTATTTGACGGGGAATGTGTCTCGGGGGGTATTTAATAGGAATGTGTCTCGGGGGTATTTGATGGGGAATGTGTCTCGGGGGGGTGTTTGACGGGGAATGTGTCTTGGGGGGGTATTTGACGGGGAATGTGTCTTGGCGGGGTATTTGACGGGGAATGTGTCTCGGGAGGTATTTGATGGGGAATGTGTCTTGGGGGGTATTTAATAGGAATGTGTCTCGGGGGTATTTGACGGGGAATGTGTCTCGGGGGTATTTGACGGGGAATGTGTCTCGGGGGGTATTTGACGGGGAATGTGTCTCGGGGGGGTATTTGATGGGGAATGTGTCTCGGGGGGTATTTTATGGGGAATATGTCTCGGGGGGTATTTGATGGGGAATGTGTCTCGGGAGGTATTTGACGGGGAATGTGTCTCGGGGGGGTATTTGATGGGGAATGTGTCTCGGGGGGGTATTTGACGGGGAATGTGTCTCGGCGGAGTATTTGACGGGGAATGTGTCTCGGGGGGTATTTGATGGGGAATGTGTCTTGGGGGGTATTTAATAGGAATTTGTCTCGGGGGTATTTGACGGGGAATGTGTCTCGGGGGGTATTTGACAGGGAATGTGTCTCGGGGGGTATTTGACGGGGAATGTGTCTCGGGGGGGTATTTGACGGGGAATGTGTCTCGGGGGTATTTGACGGGGAATGTGTCTCGGGGGGTATTTTATGGGAATGTGTCTCGGGGGGTATTTTATGGGAATGTGTCTCGGGGGCGGTATTTGATGGGGAATGTGTCTCGGGGGGTATTTGACGGGGAATGTGTCTCGGGGGGTATTTTATGGGGAATATGTCTCGGGTATTTTATGGGAATGTGTCTCGGGGGGTATTTGATGGGGAATGTGTCTCGGGGGGTATTTGATGGGGAATGTGTCTCGGGGGGGTATTTGATGGGGAATGTGTCTCGGGGGGTATTTGATGGGGAATGTGTCTCGGGGTATTTGTGATGAGGTGAGTCTCGGGTGGGGTATTTGATGGAGGCTATGTTTCGGGGAAGGGTAATTAATTGGGTTGGGGTCTTTGATATAAATTGGGTCCTGGGGTGGAGTATTTGATATGGATTGGGTCCTGGGACGGGCTATTTGATGCGGATTGGGTCCTGGGGTGGAGTATTTGATATGGATTGGGTCCTGGGGTGGGGTATTTGATATGGATTGGGTCCTGGATTGGGGTTATTGATATGGATTGGGTCCTGGGGTGGGGTATTTGATATGGATTGGGTCCTGGGGTGGAGTATTTGATATGGATTGGGTCCTGGGGTGGGGTATTTGATATGGATTGGGTCCTGGAGTGGGGTTATTGATATGGATTGGATCCTGGGGTGGGGTATTTGATATGGATTGGGTCCTGGGGTGGGGTATTTGATATGGATTGGGTCCTGGGGTGGGGTATTTGATGTGGATTGGGTCCTGGGGTGGGGTATTTGATGTGGATTGGGTCCTGGAGTGGAGTATTTGATATGGAATTGGTCCTGGAGTGGTGTGTTTGATATGGATTGGGTCCTGGAGTGGGGTATTTGATATGGATTGGGTCCTGGGTTGGAGTATTTGATATGGATTGAGTCCTGGGGTGGGGTATTTGATTTGGATTGGGTCCTTGGGGTGGGGTATTTGATATGAATTGGGTCATGGAGTGGTGTGTTTGATATGGATTGGGTCCTGGAGTGGTGTTTTTGATATGGTTTGGGTCCTGGAGTGGGGTATTTGATATGGACTGGGTCCTGGGGTGGAGTATTTGATATGGATTGGGTCCTGGGGTGGGGTATTTGATATGGATTGGGTCCTGGGGTGGGATGTTTGATATGGATTGGGTCCTGGGGTGGAGTATTTGAAATGGATTGGGTCCTGGGGTGGGGTATTTGATATGGATTGGGTCCTGGGGTGGGGTGTTTGATATGGATTGGGTCCTGGAGTGGGGTATTTGATTTGGATTGGGTCCTGGAGTGGGGTATTTGATTTGGATTGGGTCCTGGAGTGGAGTATTTGAAATGGATTGGGTCCTGGGGTGGCATATTTGACATGGATTGGGTCCTGGGGTGGAGTATTTGACATGGATTGGGTCCTGGGGTGGAGTATTTGACATGGATTGAGTCCTGGGGTGGAGTATTTGACATGGATTGGGTCCTGGGGTGGAGTATTTGACATGGATTGGGTCCTGGGGTGGAGTATTTGATATGGATTGGGTCCTCGGGTGGAGTATTTGATATGGATTGGGTCCTGGGGTGGGGTATTTGATATGGATTGGGTCCTGGAGTGGAGTATTTGATATGGATTGGGTCCTGGAGTGGAGTATTTGACATGGTTTGGGTCCTGGGGTGGAGTAATTGATGGGTTTTGTCACTGGTTGAGGAGTAGTTGATGTGATGATGAGAATTGGGTCAGCGCTCAGTTCTGGTGTTTACAGTCCAGCTAACTCCTGATATTTCAACAGCTGTGTTATCTGCATGGGGAGATGTTTAAAGGAGCCAATCTCAAAGACACTCGTCGAATGTTTGTGGATTATTGCAGCACCTTTCTGGACAGAGCAGCGGTGAGCTTACCTTTGAATTCATTATCACTCTTCCAAATAAGGAGCAGGGCCACTGGATTTATCCTGTTGACTTTGATCATTCTGCATTATGTATCTAGCGAGTATTTGATGGAACAGTGCAGAGGGAGATTTACTCTGTATCTAACCCCATGCTGTACCTATCCTGGGAGTGTTTGATGGGGACAGTGTAGTGGGAGTTTTACTCTGTACCTAACCCCGTGCTGTGCCTGTCCTGGGAGAGTTTGATGTCGACAGTGTAGAGGGAGCTTTACTCTGTATCTAACCCCATGCTGTACCTGTCCTGGGAGTGTTTGATGGGGACAGTGTAGAGGGAGCTTTACTCTGTATCTCACCCTGTGCTGTACCTGTCCTGGGAGTGTTTGATGGGGACAGTGTAGAGGGAGCTTTACTCTGTATCTAACCACGTGCTGTACCTGTCCTGGGAGTGTTTGATGGGGACGGTGTAGAGGGAGCTTTACTCTGTATCTAACCCCGTGCTGTACCTGTCCTGGGAGTGTTTGATGGGGACAGTGTAGAGGGAGCTTTACTCTATATCTAACCCCATGCTGTACCTGTCCTGGGAGTGTTTGATGGGGACAGTGTAGAGGAAGCTTTACTCTGTATCTAACCCCATGCTGTATGTGTATATTAAAGGGGAAAAAATGCATATTAATACTTGAGACACAGCAAGACACTGGGCTGTGGGAGGAGAGTAGAGGAGTGGAATTATTTTGGATTGCTCTAGTCGAGAGTTGGCTTTGGACCAATGGGCCAAATGACCTCTTTGTGTGCCCGAAGGTGTACAGGCCTGTGCTACGTAATCTGCAGCTGTTCTCCTGCCAGCTCTTTTACCCCACTTTCCTGCTCCCCTTTTCTCTCTGGCTTGTGTCCTGTTCTTGACTCTTGACCCGGGATTCTCACTTTGTGAACTGTTTGCCTCAGCCCGTAGGTCCTGGTCTCATTCTTGTGGCTGAGGCCCGGGCACTAACAGACTGCCCCCACCACACCGCTCCATCTCCCCACAGTTACCCCGCTGGTGATGGGCACCCATTTGACGCTTTGTGTTTATCTGATTTTTGTTTCAGGTCCTCAAGGTGTCTGTGCCACATGAAATCTCTTTTGAGCTGGGTAAGTGCGCCGGTGGCGGAGTGCGTCCTGTGTGGGACGTAGAATGGCTGCGCGCAGCGAGAGTGCCTTGCGGCAGGGCCTGGGGGTGAGGAGGGGTGGTGGGGGGCAGAATTCGACAGCTCGTGTGAGTGCAATGTCTTCATGGGAGGGTATGTGTTTGAGAACGCCGCCTTGTTAGAGACAGGCTGGAACTGTGGAGGAGCCAGAGGCCCATCCACCGCGATCACAGAAGCACTGCAGAGGCAGCAAAAGGCTAATGCAGTGTTGGGTTCCAGAGTGTTTGAGTACTAAAGCGAGGAATTGAGTCTTCAGTAGTATAGAGCTCTGGTTAGACCCCCTCTGGAGTAACTGCGTTCAGTTCTGGGCACCGCACGTCAGGAAGGGGAATGTTGGCCTCAGAGGGGGCTCGGTGCAGCTTCACCAGCGTGAAACCCGGAGTTGAAAGGGTTAAATTGCAAGGACAGCCTTCACAGACTAAGCTTGTATTCCCTCGAGTGTAGAAGATGAAGCGGTGATCCGATTGAGGTGTCTAAGACGATTGGAGGATTTGATCGAGAGAAACTGTTTCCTGTGGCTGGGGGAGAGGGGGAGAGTCCAGAACGTTAAAATATGAGCCAGGCCGTTCAAATGGTGCTGCACCTTGGTACTCACTCAGAGCATTCAGGATTGAGATCAGTTGATTTTTGCTGGGCAAGGATATTAAAGGATATGGAGCGGAGATTGGATAAATGGAGTTAAGATGCAGGTCAGCCATGATCTGATTGAATGATGGGGCAGAATCAAGGGGCTGAATAGCCTTCTCTTCCTGTGTAACAGGCTTGAGGGGCTGATTGGCTTCCTCCTGTTCCTGAGTAACAGGTTCAAGGGGCTGAATGGCTTCCTCTTGTTCCTGAGTAACAGGCTCGAGGGGCTGAATGGCCTCCTCCTGTTCCCATGTAACAGGCTCGAGGGGCTGAATGGCCTCCTGTTCTTGAGTAACAGGCTCAAGGGGCTGAGTGGCCTCTGTTCCTGTGTAACAAGCTCGAGGGGCTGAAGGGCCTCCTGTTCCTGTGTAATAGGCTTGAGGGGCTGAATGGCTTCCAATGTAATAGGCTTGAGGGGCTGAATGGCCTCCTGTTCTTGAGTAACAGGCTCAAGGGGCTGAATGGCCTCCTGTTCCTGTGTATTAAGCTCGAGGGGCTGAATGGCCTCCTGTTCCTGTGTAACAAGCTCGAGGGGCTGAATGGCCTCCTGTTCCCATGTTACCGGCTTGAGGGGCTGCATGACTCTCTTCTGTGCTTTAGTAAATCCCCACTGTCCTGACATTGATGTATGTGTTTGTGTTAAAGATCGCTGCCGTCCTGACATGCTTTGTGAAGAAGCTGTGAAGAACATTGTCAAAGGCATGCAGAAGTCTTTGACTCTGGAGATATACAACCAGCTGGACGATTTCAGGTACAAACACCTCTCCCACGCCAGGCCATTGAGTCCGCTCCACACCAGACAGGTCGATGTATTGGCCTTGGATGCCTGAACTAATGGGAGTTGTAGCAGTTGCTTTTCCGGGAATGAGGCACTGTCGCCTTTATCCTTTGTTTGAGAATGGGCTGTCAATTCATCACGTTGTGATCACTAAATCTTTTTTTCTACCTGTGGAGACTGGGAGTCTCAATCCAACACACCATTTTAGAAAAAGCTTTACTCTGTATCTAACCCCGTGTTGTACCTGTCCTGGGAGTGTTTGATGGGGACAGTGTAGAGGGAGATTTACTCTGTATCTAACCCCGTGTTGTACCTGTCCTGGGAGTGTTTGATGGGGACGGTGTAGAAGGAGCTTTACTCTGTATCTAACCCTGTGCTGTACCTGTCCTGGGAGTGTTTGATGGGGACATTGTAGAGGGAGCTTTACTCTGTATCTAACACCGTGCTGTACCTGTCCTGGGAGTGGTTGATGGGAACAGTGTAGAGGGAGCTTTACTCTGTATCTAACCCTGTGCTGTATCTGTCCTGGGAGTGTTTGATGGGGACAGTGTAGATGGAGCTTTACTCTGTATCTAACCCCGTGCTGTACCTGTCCTGGGAGTGTTTGATGGAGACAGTGTAGAGGGAGATTTACTCTGTATCTAACCCCGTGCTGTACCTGCCCTGTGAGTGTTTGATGGGGACGGTGTAGAGGGGTCTTTACTCTGTATCTAACCCCGTGCTGTACCTGCCCTGTGAGTGTTTGATGGGGACGGTGTAGAGGGAGATTTACTCTATCTAACCCCGTGCTGTACCTGTCCTGGGAGTGTTTGATGGGGACGGTGTAGAGGGAGATTTACTCTGTATCTAACCCCGTGCTGTACCTGTCCTGGGAGTGTTTGATGGGGACGGTGTAGAGGGAGCTTTACTCTGTATGTAACCCCGTGTTGTACCTGTCCTGGGAGTGTTTGATGGGGACAGTGTAGAGGGAGCTTTACTCTGTATGTAACCCCATGCTGTACCTGCCCTGGGAGTGTTTGATGGGGACAGTGTAGAGGGAGCTTTACTCTGTATCTAACCCCGTGCTGTACCTGTCCTGGGAGTGTCTGATGGGGATGGTGTAGAGGGAGCTTTACTCTGTATTGAACCCATTATGTCCAATACCTGATGCATGACATAGAACTGGCAAATGTCACATTCCTCACCAGTGACATCTTGTACCAGATTACAAACAGGAACCTGCGATGGCTAATAATGAGCTGGATGCTAACTCTTGACTTTGTGAATTAGGAACAAGCGGATGATGGGAATGACGATTGGCGAACGGGAATTGGCGGAACTGGATTCGGATCGGCACATTGACCCGGCAGCAATGGAATTGAAAGAGAGGACACTGGCAGAGCAGCTGTTACCCAAAGTCGAAGAAGCCACGTAAGTGCACTGTTAGCAGAATCCTTGAGAATGCTAGAGTGTGTGGCAGTGAGCTCGTTGGGTGAAGGTGATGCAGTATCAGCGTGCGATTTCACCGGGACGGCGTGTGCGATTTCACCGGGATGGCGTGTGCGATTTCACCGGGACGGCGTGTGCGATTTCACCGGGACGGCGTGTGCGATTTCACCGGGACGGCGGGTGCGATTTCCCCCTGCCGCCCCGGGCCATCCACGGTGGGCCAATGACAGCTCTTCAAATTTGAGTCAAAGTGCTGATCATGGGGTGCGATTTGTATTCTCGCTGAGACCAGTCGAGTTATCTGCCCTTACCCTGCTGCCTTTTTCAGTCTTGAAGAAATATTGTCCTTGGCACACCCTGAGAGGGGCCTCGGTTTAACGTCTCGCCTGAAAGATGGTGCCTCTGACTGTGCCGCTCTCCATCAGTGCGGGCTGTGGTGTGCCAGCCTTGTTTATGGGGGTCAGGTCTCTGGAGTGGGTAATCGCACCCTTGACTGTCTGACTCGAGGTCAGAGAGAGCCCCAGCGTGTCTCTGAAACAATAGCGCGCAGCTTTGGAGGTGCTGGTTGTTGCAGCAGGAGAACAAGGAGAGTTATTCCATTCGGCCCTCTACCTGTGCTGGCTCTTTGACGGAGCTACCCAGTTGCTCGCCCTCCGTTGTTCTCTCCCCACGTTATCTGCACAGACGTTTCGCTTGTCAAATATTTCTCCAATTCTCACTTGTAAGTCATTCTCGAATCGGCTGCAGCTGCCCTTTCCACCTTTGCCGCTGCCCTTTGCGTTCCAGACAGGAAAATGGATGAATATTTGGGGAAACTGGGATCGCAAACCTGCTCGGATAAAGCAAAATACTGCGGATGCTGGAAATCCGAAACAAAAACAAAATTTGCTGGAAAAACTCAGCAGGTCTGACAGCGTCTTTGGCAAGAAAGACAGAGTCATCGTTTCGAGTCCGTATGACTCTTCATCAGAGCTAAGGAGAAGTAGAAATGTGGTGAAATGTATATTGTTTAAGAGGGGGTGAGACAGGTGAAGCTGGATAGGGGGCCAGTGATAGGTGGAGGCAAAGGAGAGATTGCCAAAGATGTCATAGACAAAAGGCGGAAGGGGTGTTAATGATGGTGGTGATATTGGCTAAAGGAGGTGTTAATGGGGACATTAAGAGTAGAAAGCAGGACGAGCGAGTGACAAATGGCCCTAGCAGGGGTGGGGTGGGGGGAGGGGATAGTTTGGGAGAGAAGATAGGCTAAAGGGGATAAAACAATGAATGGAAGTAAAATTTAAAAATAATAATAGAAATAGGTGGAAAAAATATACATATGAAAATTAAATAAATAAATAATGCAAAAAAAGGGGATGAGAATGGGGGAGAGAGTTCATGTCTGCAAGCATGACCCAGACCTCCCTGTCGCTTACCATTTTAACACTCCACCCTGCTCTCTTGCCCACATGTCTGTCCTTGGCTTGCTGCATTGTTCCAGTGAAGCCCAACGCAAACTGGAGAAACAGCACCTCATCTTCCGACTAGGGACTTTACAGCCTTCCGGACTGAATATTGAATTCAACAACTTTAGATCTTGAACTCTCTCCCCCACCCCCACCCCCCCTTTCTGATCCCCCTTTTTCAAAAATTTATTTTTAAATTTTTATATGTATATTTTTTTCCCACCTATTTCTATTATTATTTTTTAAATTTTTTCCATTCATTATTTTATCCCCTTTAGCCTATTTTGATCTTCTCTCCCAAACTGTCCCCCCACCCCACCCTATCCCCACCAAGGCCATTTGTCACTCGCTCATCCTGCTTTCTACTCTTAATGTCCCCATTAACACCTCCTTTAGCCAGTATCACCACCATTAACACCCCTTCCACCTTTTGTCTATGACATCTTTTGCAATCCCTCCTTTGCCTCCACCTATCACTGGCCTTCTATCCAGCTTCACCTGTCCCACCGCCCCCCCCACCCCCCCCTCATAAACAGTTTATATTTCACCGCATTTCTATTTCTCTTTAGTTCTGAAGAAGAGTCACAGGGACTCGAAATGTTGACTCCCGTCTTTCCCTCCACAGACACTGTCAGACCTGCTGAGTTTTTTGCAGCAATTTTGTTTCACGAGCTGCTCGGGTTGACTTTTAAAAGAAAGGACTTGACAATGAAGACACGGAGCTGGAATGGAGCCAAACCCAGTGGGATGCATGGGAAGCGAGCGCAGGCTTAATTGGTTGGAAAGAATGTGGTATCAAAGAGCAGCTGTGGTAGATATTGAAACATGAGATGGCTTAAGTTCAAAGGGAATACGTGGGAATGTACAGATTGCTGGATGAAGAGAGCCTAAGGACCGTCCAGATCACATTGTCCCCCTCGTGGTGCATGATGTTTATTCTTTTCTCATTTACAGGATGTGCGGTCTTGAGCAAGGCCCGCGTTTATTGCCCATCCCTAATTGACCTTGTGAAGGCGGTGGTGAGCTGCCTTCTTGAAGGCAGATAAATGTCAGCCACATTGCTGTGGATCGGAGTCCAATGTTGGCCAGATTTCCTTCCCTAAAGGACATTTAATGAAGCAGACGGGTCTTTAACGACAACTGTATAAACATACAAATTAGGAGCAGAAGTAGGCCATTCGGCCCCTCAAGCCTGCTCTGATACTCAATAAGATCTTGGCTGATCCGATTGTGGCGTCAAATCCACTTTCCTTCCCAACCCCTCTACCCTTTAGACTCCTGATTGACAAGGGAGTCAATCTAGCTCTGCCTTAAAAACATTCACTTACCCTGCCTCCTCTGCTCTCTGGGGAAGAGAATTCCAAAGACTCACGAACCTCTGTAAGGAAAAAATTTCTCCTCATCTCCGTCTTAATCCTGTCTCCCCCGGTTCTAGTCTCTCCCACAAGGGGAAACATCCCTTCAGCATCC
The DNA here is from genome assembly GCF_017639515.1 of Carcharodon carcharias. Lineage (NCBI taxonomy): Eukaryota > Metazoa > Chordata > Chondrichthyes > Lamniformes > Lamnidae > Carcharodon > Carcharodon carcharias. The sequence continues at coordinate 10,387,335 of NC_054495.1, forward strand.
ACCATGCGAAGTCCCCTCAGGATCTTAAATGTTTCAATAAGATCACCTCTTATTCTTATAAACTCCAATGGACACAGGCCCAACCTGTCCAACCTTTCCGCATAGGAAATCTCCCTCATCCCAGGAATTAGTCGAGTGAACCTTCTCAGAACTGTTCCGAATGTAACTACGTCCTTACTTAAAGAAGGAGACCAAAACTGTACACAGCACTCTGCACTGATTCCTGTGGCGCTCCGCTCGTTGCACCTTACCAACCAGAAAATGACCCTTTTATACCTCCTCTCTCTTTCCTATTCGCTGACCAATTCTCTACCCATGCCAGATCCAATCTAGCCATTTTTGCTGCTAGATTTTTAACTCGAGGTTTATGCAGTTAATTGAATTTAAGTTCCCCAGCTGCTGTGGTGGGATTTGAGCTCATGTTTTAGAATCAATAGCCTAGGCCACTGGATTCCTAGCCCAGTAACAGTACCCCGATAGTCTGTACCCGTGATGGAATGATAATGGAGTTGATGAATCATAGCTATGAATTGTTGACAACAGACACAGACCTGAGGTGAGGGAAACACCCCCCCCCCCCCCCCGCCCGGTGATAGAGCGCTTCTGGAAACAGGTGCAAAGCCCCCCAGCTCCCCTCCCACAAGCCTCGCTGCACCCATTCGACATGGGCAGGGCCTTTCCCTGTGTGCCTCAGGACCCCACCCTAAGGCCCAAATGGGGGGCGGAAGCCCGACCTGTGTGGGGGAAACAGTCACCCGTTGTCCAATTAAGGATGGTGGGTGGGCTGTCAAAGCTGGTGGGGGTGGGGTGGGGTCCCCTATTAGCCACCTTCAAGCATGTAAGCAGCAGCAGGATGTCCTGGTAGTTGTGGGAGGGAGAGGGTGCTTCAAGGTAGAGGCACCCTCTCAACAACATTTTGAAGCTTTAAACTAAGAACGGATTAAGCCACCCGGGTCGCCACTGTGGGTGGTGCGGGGGGGTGGGTAGTGGGCGGTGGGTGGGGGGAGGGTAGTGGACGGGGGATGTGGGGAGCCCCTGGACAGAACAGCCTGCTTGGGCCGCTTCCCAACCACCCTCACCACCACCACCAACAGCGCTCCCAAACACCACGGTGGTCTTCCAGAGAGAGGCCACCTCGAGGCAACTAAACTGTTCCCCCGACACCTCCGGGAGCCTGCAAACCTGTGAACGCACGCATTGGGAGCAGGAGTGGGTCATTCGGCCTGCCTACCTCCTATAACCTTTGACCCCCTTGCTGGTCAGGAATCTATCTAATGCTGACTTAAAAATATTCAATGACCCTGCTTCCACCACTCTCTGGGAAAGAGAGTTCCGCAGATTCAGGACCCTCTGGGAGGAAAAAGAAAACCCTTCTCCCCTCCGTCTTAAATGGGGGACCCCTTATTTTTAAACTGCATCCCCTGGTTCTAGTCTCTCCCACGAGAGGAAACATCCTTTCCACATCCATCCTGTCAAGTCCCCTCAGGATCTTACATGTTTCAATATGATCACCTCTCAATCTTCTGAACTCCAATGGATACAGTGCCCAACCTGTCCCAACCTTGCCTCATGAGGATAATTCCTTCGTCCCAGGAATCAGCCGAGTGAACCTTCTCTGAACTGCTAATGCAACAGAAATTAGGGAGACCAAAACTGTACACAGCACTCCAGATGTGGTCTCACCAGTGTCCTGCAAAACTGTGCAAAACATCCCTACTTTTGTATTCCATTCCCTTGCAATAAAGGACAATATTGCACTTGCCTGCCTGGAAAATTCCCAATTGGCCTTCAACAATTGGTCTTAAGTGGCCATTCATTAGCCGAATTGGCTATTTGCTACTTCTGGGCAGATAGTCCTGTGAATGACCCCCCCCCCCTGCAACGCGACAGCTCTAAATTTGGCACCCCTCCACTTCTATTCCCGCTCCAAGGGGCCTTAAAATCCTCCAGACTGACTCATATCACTCTCGACTGGACGCTACACTGTTACCGGCCAAGGGAACTCAGTCGGATTGTGCTGGGATGAATCAAAACCGCCTGCTTCCTCCACCTCCCAAGGGCACTTTTTCTACAGATTGGTGCATTCCTACTGGGCACAAAGGCATGTGCGTCACAGGCTGGGGTTTCAAGGCAGGTAAATTGGAGCAAATTTGGGCCCCAGGAATACCCTAACAGCCTAGTCAGAGTGGCGCTCCTGGTAATTGAGAGCCAGAGGTCATCAGTGCAAAACCCCACCGGGACAAGTTGTGGTACTGAGTTAAACCTTGCTAAAAAGGGAGACATGTTGCTGAAGTTTCTTGTCAGCGCACTCATCAGGACAAATGCTCGAACACCAAATTTCAAACGATCACAACAGTTTGTACCAGAGGAGAAAAGGGTGCTGATCAGTTGGCAAGTCAAACTCCGATTGGCTGAGGCGTTGCCATGGAGAAAGAGACTCTCGGCTCCCCAAGCTCCCGGGTAACTCCAAAACAAAAAGCGCAAGGCTTGAGAATATCCCTTTGAAATTTGGCTTTCTTGTGTTTGTCCTGATGAGTGCAAGATAAAAAGCTTTGGCAGCAAGTTTTCTTTTTTGAGCGATATCCTAGTTCTGTGCTACCGAGTGGGCGTTTGAGTTAAATCCGGGACTTTTGTGGCTTGCCGCCGGGAATTGTTGTTTGAAGCACCGCTGATGTCGAGCGGGGGGAAGTGACTTTCCAGTGGTTTCAAGCGACCCCAGTCATTTGCCTCCCGAACATCTTCAGTGGTGAATGATAAACACTGGATTATCCACATCCCACGGATGGTTGTCTCGCTGAAAGGTAGAGATTTCTGAGAGGCTCTGACAGGGTCGATGCTGGGAGGCTGTCTCCCCCTGACCGTGGAATCTAGAATGCGGGGCCGCAGAATCGGGATGCGGGATTCGCCTCGCAAGAATTGAGGAGCAGCAGGAGTAGGCCATTCGGCCCCTTGAGCCAGCTCCGCCTTTCGATAAGACCGCGGCTGACCTGATTGTGGCCTCAAATCCAACTTTCACCTCTGCCCCCCCCCCGTAACCCTCGACTCCCCTTGTCGATCAAAAATTGTGTACCTAACTTAGCCTTGAATCTACCCGATGACCCAACCTCCACTGCTGTCTGGGGAAGAGAATTCAACAGACTCGTGAGCCTCTGAGAGAAGAAACTCCTCCTCGTCTCCATCTTAAATAGGAGAATCCTTATTTTTAAACCATGTCCCCGTGTTCTAGGCTCTCTCTCTCCTCGCCACCCCCACCACAAGGGGGTACATCCCCTCAGCAACCAACCCATCAAGCCCCCTCAGGATCTTACGTGTTTCAATAAGATCACCGCTCATTCTCTTAAATTCCACGGGTTCAGGCCTAACCTGATCAACCTTTCCTCATCCAAGGAATCGGCCGAGTGAGTAGGACTGAGATGAGGAGAAATTTCTTCACTCGGAATATTGTGAATCCTTGGAATTCCGTCCGTCAGAGACCAGTGGTCGCTCGGTTGCTGAGCATTTTCAAGGCCGAGAGCGGGAGGGAGACTTTGGGACGCCAAGCGAGTCGAGGGATTTGGGGAAGGGACGAGAAATTGGAGTTGAGGTAGAAGCTCCCCCATCATCTTACTGAATGGCAGAGCAGGCTCAAGGGGCTGAATGGCCTACTCCAGCCCCTGTTTCTTAGGTGTTTCTCTTCAAGGAAGTAAAGTGACGTTGCTAAATAGAGGGGAAGTAGTGCAAGAAAAACTGAGGTGAAAATGAAGTTGAGGAAACCCGAACCAGAAGGCCACCTTTTAACTTTATAAGGTCCGGTAACCACAGCTCCCCACCACTGCCCCTGGCCTCTCCCAGGCACCCCAACCCCCCTCTGCCTGCCCCTCCCAGGCACCCCCACCCACCCCCTGCTGAGAACACTTCCTGGAATCCCGGGACTTAGGCTCCCCGGGGGCAGGATGCATTCAGTCCCATTCCTGGCCGCTGCCATGACTGGCAACTCTCTTAAGGCGGGACGTGCTCCCAAGTAAGGGGCAGAAGTCCCAACTGCAGCCAGTTAACGTTGGTCGGAGCACGGAATCGCTGCAGGGCAGACAGTGTCGGCGGGGATGTATTCCTAGCTGACCCTTCGGATAGCGGGAAGGGAGACCCCACCATCCTAAAAATCCTAGCCATGATCTTTTTCGACCGCCTCGGGGGGGCAGACAGGCCATGGTTTTACGAGTCATCGCAAAGACAGTTCAGTGTTCCCTCAGGACTGAGCCTTTGACAGTGCGGCACTCCCTCAGTACTGCCCCTCTGACAGTGCAGCGCTCCCTCAGTACTGCCCCTCTGACAGTGCGGCACTCCCTCAGTACTGCCCCTCTGACAGTGCGGCACTCCCTCAGTACTGCCCCTCTGACAGTGCGGCACTCCCTCAGTACTGCCCCTCTGACAGTGCGGCACTCCCTCAGTACTGACCCTCTGACAGTGCGGCACTCCCTCAGTACTGACCCTCTGACAGTGCGGCACTCCCTCAGTACTGCCCCTCTGACAGTGCGGCACTCCCTCAGTACTGCCCCTCTGACAGTGCAGCGCTCCCTCAGTACTGCCCCTCTGACAGTGCAGCGCTCCCTCAGTACTGACCCTCTGACAGTGCGGCACTCCCTCAGTACTGACCCTCTGACAGTGCAGCGCTCCCTCAGTACTGCCCCTCTGACAGTGCGGCACTCCCTCAGTATTGAATCCCTGACAGTGCAGCACTCCCTCAGTACTGCCCCCCTGACAGTGCAGCATTCTCAGTGCTGGCACTGAAAGTGTTAGCCAGAAAAATCGATGATAACCCTGAAGTGCAGGAGGCTTTTTAAACTGAAAGACATAGAAGGAATGGGACAGCCAAGAGCAATGGACTCTGTAGCGAGGGAATGTGGATCTCAGTAAGATTCACAGAGCAAGGTAATTCTGTGACTTGAGGAAACTCAGGGAGGATGTGGAATGACTGTGCAGACTGAGGTTAGGATTTTCTACCCTTTCCGTTGTAGTGTCATTATCAAATAATGACACAGAGGATACAGCGTTCAGATAGTTGTCGAAAAATTGGCTGGTTTGAAGTTGGACGTGGTTGGACAAGTTAACAAGGCTATTTTTAAAAGAAATCATTCAGGGCCTTGTGCTTTATAAGGCATTAAATCGAGGGTTGACCATCTCAGGATCTGCGGTGAGGGATAAAGTTAACATTTCGAGTCTATATGACTCTTCACCAGAACTAAGGAAAAATTTTTCCTTAGTTCTGAGGAAGAGTCATACGGACTCGAAACGTTAACTGTGTTCCTCTCTGCAGACGCTGTCAGACCTGCTGAGCTTTTCCAGCTATTTTTGGTTCTGTTTCAGATTTCCAGCATCCGCAGTATTTTGCTTTTACCTGAGAGTGTTGACCACCTCAGAGTGGGAAGATGCCAAATGTCCATCAGGAGAGTATGAGGAGCATTTGTGGGATCTTTAGTTCTGCTGAAGCTTTTATAAATCAGTGGCTGGTCCTCAGCCGGAGTATCGCGTCCCAATCCTGGGGCCTTGCACTTCAGGGAGGACAGTCAAGGCCTTGGAGAGGGTACGGAGGAGGTTTCCCAAGGATGGCTCCAGGGTTGAGGGAGCTCAGTTACCGTGGAGAGACCGGAGAAGCTGGGATTGTTCTCCTTAGAGCGCAAAAGGTTAAGGGGGCAGTTGAATCGAGGCGTTCCAAATCATGAGGGGTTTGGATAGAGTAAATAAGGAGGAACTGCCCCCAGTGGGAGGAGGGTCGGTAACCAGAGGATACAGCGTTCAGATAGTTGTCGAAAAATTGGCTGGTTTGAAGTTGGACGTGGTTGGACAAGTTAATGAGGCTATTTTTAAAAGAAAGCATTCAGGGCCTTGTGCTTTATAAGTCGACTACCAAACCAAGGCAGTTAGGCTGAACATATTTTCAAATCATTGGCTAGGCCCCAGCTGGAATATCGTGCTCAATTCTTTCTGAAGGATGTCAAAGCCTTGGAGAGGGTGTGGAGGAGATTTACTAGCATGTCATGTCACGTGGAAGGACTGGAGAGAAGCTGAGGTTGTCCTCCTTCCAGTAAGGAAGGTTGGGAGGAGATTTCATTGAGGCGTTCGAAGAGCTTCGAGAGAGAGAGTAAATAAGGAGAAACTGTTTCCGGTGGCAGCAAGGTCAGTGACCGGGGGAGACACAGATGGAAGAGAATCGGTGCGAGAAGCATCGAGGACATGAGAAATGTTTTCACGCAGCAGAGTTGTTGTGACCTGGAAGGCGCTGCCTGAAAAGGGCGGCGGAAGCAGATTCTACAGGAACTTCTAAAATTGGGGACCGGACAAATACTTGAAAAGATAAAATTGGAACGTTGAGAGGGAAAGGGCAGGGGCGTGGGATTAATTGGATATCTCCTTCAAAGAGCCAGCACACACATGACGGGCTGAATGGCCTCCTTCCATGCTGTGAGATTTTTTATTTCAAACCAAAGGCTCCCCTCCGCCTGCCTGTGGGTGTTGGGAGGGCAGAGGGAGTTCTCCCGATGTCCCAGGCCAACGTTGACCTTTCGGCGATAAAACGCTTCAGAAGAAAGGCCACCTGGTCGTGAGTGATCACGCTGATGTCTGTGGGATCCTGCTGTGCGCCAACTGGCTGCCCTAGTTACTGCGTGTCCGCGAGTGGACACCAGTACCCCACTGGCTGTGATGCGCCATGGGACGTCGGGAAAGACGCTATCAAAATGCCGGGAGAGCAGGAGCCGGCAGGGCTTGGCCAGTCCGTGGGACAGACCTGGTGTTTCTGCCTGGTTGTCAATCGCCCAACGTCAGCAGCACCGGTGCGAAGGATGGTGGAATTTTGAGTGCAAGGTCGGCCCTACTGCAAATCGTGTGAACGCAACCTTTGGTGCCAGTTTAAGAAACATTGGCCTGGAAACTGACCCTGCCCATTAGACTAGCCGCAGCCGCATGGTGAACTAATCACCAAGACTATTTTCCCCTCATTGTCTTGGTTTTTCAGTCCTTCAAGCAGCTCAGGCCACGATTAGGCAGCTTCTGAAAGCGTTTGGATATAATTTTGTTCAACCTGATCAGAGACTGCTGCACTGTGCTTGTATTAGTTGTTCAACGCCACTTGATCACTCTTCAATACACCAAGGGGTAATTCATTTTAAGGCACCCTCTCAATTTTAAAATTACATTTTAAACAGCAGCTGAAGGCAGGGCTACCACTGGCAGAGCGGTTGGCAGGGATGTATCAGAGGCCAGAATTGGAGGACTGCAGAGGTCTTGGAGGGTTATGGGGCTGGAGGAGGTTACAGAGATACGGAGGGTTGTAGGGGTTGGAAGAGGTTACAGAGATAGGGAGGGTTGTTGGGGTTGGAAGAGGTTACAGAGATAGGGAGGGTTGTAGGGGTTGGAAGAGGTTACAGAGATAGGGAGGGTTGTAGGGGTTGGAAGTGGTTACAGAGATAGGGAGGTTTGTAGGGGCTGAAGGAAGTTACAGAGATAGGGAGGGTTGTAGGGGCTGGAGGAGGTTACAGTGATACGGAGGGTTGTAGGGGCTGGAAGAGATTACAGAGACAGGGAAAGTTGTAGGGGCTGGAGGAGGTTACAGAGCTAGGGAGGGTTGTAGGGGCTGGAGGAAGTTACAGAGATCGGGAGGGTTGTAAGGGTTGGAAGAGGTTACAGGGATAGGGAGGGTTGTCAGGGCTGGAGGAGGTTACAGAGAGAGGGAGGGTTGTAGGGGCTGGAAGAAGTTACAGAGATAGGGAGGGTTGTTGGGGCTGGAGGAGGTTACAGAGAGAGGGAGGGTTGTTGGGGCTGGAGGAGGTTACAGAGAGAGTGAGGGTTGTAGGGGCTGGAGGAGGTTACAGAGATAGGGAGGGTTGTAGGGGCTGGAGGAGGTCACAGAGAGAGGGAGGGTTTTAGAGACTGGAGGAGGTTACAGAGAAGAGAGGGTTCTAGAGGTTGGAGGAGGTTACAGAGATAGGGAAGAGGGGCATGGCTGTGGAGGGATTTGAACGTGATGAACATTTTAAATGTATGACCAGGTGCCAGTGCCGGCCCTGGACTGGACTTGTTGCGAGTTAGGACGCAGACAGCAGAGTTTAGGAGGAACTGATGTTTACAGAGTGGGGGAGACGTGAGGCCAGCATGGAGGGTGTTTGGTTAGTTGAGTCTGAAGATAACAAAGATGAGAGTTCCAGCAGCTGACGAGCTGGGCCTGGGGCAGAGCCAGTAAATGTTAGGAGGTGGAAGTATCTGGACCTTGCGATGGAGCAGATATGGAGTTGTCGATGCAGCTCAGGGTCAGATAAGTTGCGAGGTGGGCGTGGATGTGCTGGCTAACTGTGGCAGCCTCGCTGCTAAGCCCAGTGAAACCACAGACCCCCGATTGCCTGTTGAGGGTGCAGGGTAACTTAAAGCAAGGGGTCTCTGGACGATTGCTGCCTAATATAAGGGCAATGATCCTAACTGGTTTGCAAGCTCCCCAGTAGGTAACTGTGCGCTGGTCCAATGTGACCGAGGGTCAGGGCCCCATGTTGTTTGGCGAAGCGGTGGTGGACTGTGAATATCCAGCGCTGCCAATATTCAACGGGTGACGTGAGCTGCTGCAGCTCTTGCCAGCCCTTTGCAGACATGGCAGTCTGCCTAGTAACACGGCCAGCAAAGTGTTCTGATTGGCCCCTCTGAGTCCAGTGACACAGCTTCACAAGCTGTCTGAGGTTTTTAGAAATTATGTAAATCTCAGCGTCCTGCTGACTCTGTAAGCCTGTTTTCTGTTATTACAGTTAGACCATTTGGGAAATCTCTGTTCCAGTAAGAGAGAGGCATGTTAGTGCAGCAGACATTTCACTTTTCAAGCTTCAAACACCCCCAGGACAGGTACAGCACGGGGTTAGATACAGAGTAAAGCTCCCTCTACACTGTCCCCATCAAACACTCCCAGGACAGGTACAGCACGGGGTTAGATACAGAGTAAAGCTCCCTCTACACTGTCCCCATCAAACACTCCCAGGACAGGTACAGCACGGGGTTAGATACAGAGTAAAGCTCCCTCTACACTGTCCCCATCAAACATTCCCAGGACAGGTACAGCACGGGGTTAGATACAGGGTAAGGCTCTGTCTGCACTGTCCCATCAAACACTCCCGGGACAGGTACAGCACGGGGTTAGATACAGAGTAAAGCTCCCTCTACACTGTCCCCATCAAACACTCCCAGGACAGGTACAACACGGGGTTAGATACAGAGTAAAGCTCCCTCTACACTGTCTCCATCAAACACTCCCAGGACAGGTACAGCACGGGGTTAGATACAGAGTAAAGCTCCCTCTACCCTGTCGCCATCAAACATTCCCAGGACAGGTACAGCACGGGGTTAGATACAGAGTAAAGCTCCCTCTACCCTGTCGCCATCAAACATTCCCAGGACAGGTACAGCACGGGGTTAGATACAGAGTAAATCTACCTCTACACTGTCCCCATCAAACACTCCCAGGACAGGTACAGCACGGGGTTAGATACAGGGTAAGGCTCTGTCTGCACTGTCCCATCAAACACTCCCAGGACAGGTACAGCACGGGGTTAGATACAGGGTAAGGCTCTGTCTGCACTGTCCCATCAAACACTCCCAGGACTGATACAGTAAGGGGTTAGAAGCAGAGTAAAGCTCCGTGTGAAATGACCCAAGCTGTGAGCCTCATTCTCCCAGCCTGTGAACTTTCTGCAGAAACCACAGAGAGTGACTGGTTTGAAAAATGCACAGAGCATTACCATGTGCAGCTGGCGTGGCGTCACTTGGCAAGTCTTGGGGTTGGAGAGGACAGCTTGCCTTTGTCCAAAGGCTGAATCACATTTTGGAGCCGCTGCTGAATGCAAGTGTGCTGAGGGCTACGAGCTGCTCAGCTCACCACTGTGGGAAACGAGTCCTCCATTCGCCCACTGCTTTGTGGGTACTCCTGGAGTGGGTACTGAGCAGGCGAAACCTCGCCAGCCTCTTGAGCTGCATGGCAGGAGTCACTGGACACTGGTCAGTGGACTGGTTTGTCCTCCAGGCTGAAGCCCAGCCCCCAAAACCCGCTGCCCCTTCAGCATCTCACTGAGATCAGCAGACACAGGAGATTGGACTGCAAGCTTCCCTCTCAGAGCGCCAGTTATCTAGCAGAGGGGCAGGCTTCCTGCCAGAAACTGCTATTGCATTCAATTCCACACCAGTGTTCACACATTTCCTTTCCATGTAACGTTCAGTCAGTAAAACGCCCATTCCATCCCCGCTAACACTGCTTTCATGTCTCACACCAAGGTGAGGTCCCTCATGATCCAACACTTCACGAAGACCCACACTGATCATCATTGACCAGCAGTGTGACTGGTCTGGTGTTTTACTGACCCACACCGATCATCACTGACCTGGAGTGTGACTGGTCTGGTGTGTTACTGTCCAACACCGATCATCACTGACCTGGAGTGTGACTGGTCTGGTGTGTTACTGTCCAACACCGATCATCACTGACCTGGAGTGTGACTGGTCTGGTGTGTTACTGACCCACACTGATCATCACTGACCTGGAGTGTGACTGGTCTGGTGTGTTACTGACCCACACTGATCATCACTGACCTGGAGTGTGACTGGTCTGGTGTGTTCCTGACCCACACTGATCATCACTGACCTGGAGTGTAACTGGTCTGGTGTGTTACTGTCCAACACCGATCATCACTGACCTGGAGTGTAACTGATCTGGTGTGTTACTGTCCAACACCGATCATCACTTACCTGGAGTGTAACTGGTCTGGTGTGTTACTGACCCACACCGATCATCACTGACTTGGACTGTGACTGGTCTGGTGTGTTACTGACCCACACTGATCATCACTTACCTGGACTGTGACTGGTCTGATGTGTCACTGACCCACATACTGATCATCACTGACCAGGAGTGTGCCTGGTCTGGTGTGTTACTGACCAACACTGATCATCGCTGACCTGGAGGTTGACTGGTCTGGTGTCCTACTGACTCACACCGATCACCACTGACCAGGAGTGTGACTGGTCTGGTGTGTTACTGACCCACACCGATCATCACTGACCTGGAGTGTGACTGGTCTGGTGTGTTACTGACTCACACCGATCATCACTGATCTGGAGTGTAACTGGTCTGGTGTGTTACTGACTCTCACTGTCATTGCTGACCTGAGTGTGACTGGTCTGATGTGTTACTGACCCACACCGATCATCGCTGACCTGGAGGTGGACTGGTCTGGTGTGTCACTGACCCACACCAATCATCGCTGACTGGTCTGCTGTGTTACTGAGCAACACCGATCATCGCTGAGCATGAGTGTTACTGACCCACACGATAATCACTGACCTGGAGTGTAACTGGTCTGGTGTGTTACTGTCCAACGCCGATCATCACTGACCTGGAGTGTGACTGGTCTGGTGTGTTACTGTCCAACACCGATCATCACTGACCAGGAGTGTGACTGGTCTGGTGTGTTACTGACCCACACTGACCATCACTGACCAGGAGTGTGACTGGTCTGGTGTGTTACTGACTCTCACCGATCATCACTGATCTGGAGTGTGACTGGTCTGGTGTGTTACTGACTCTCACCGATCATCACTGACCTGGAGTGTGACTGGTCTGGTATGTTACTGACCCACACCGATCATCGCTGACCAGGAGTGTGACTGGTCTGGTATGTTACTGACCCACACTGATCATCACTGACCTGGAGTGTGACTGGTCTGGTATGTTACTGACCCACACTGATCATCACTGACCAGGAGTGTGACTGGTCTGGTGTGTTAATGACCCACATACTGATCATCACTGACCAGGAGTGTGACTGGTCTGGTATGTTACTGACCCACACTGATCATTGCTGACCAGGAGTGTGACTGGTCTGGTGTGTTAATGACCCACACTGATCATCACTGACCTGGAGTGTGACTGGTCTGGTGTGTTACTGTCCAACACCGATCATCACTGACCTGGAGTGTGACTGGTCTGGTGTGTTACTGACCCACACCGATCATCGCTGACCAGGATTGTGACTGGTCTGGTGTGTTACTGACACACACCGATCATCACTGACCTGGAGTGTGACAGGTCTGGTGTGTTACTGACCCACACCGATCACCACTGACCTGGAGTGTGACTGGTCTGGTGTGTTACTGACCCACACTGATCGTCGCTGACTATACTGGTAGGAGTTGAACCCAGTCAGCGGTCACCAGTAAAGACTTGCATTTGTATAATGCCTTTCTCCACCTTTGGAAGCCCCAGAATGGATTACAGCCTATGAGGTCCTTTTCAAGTATGGTCAACATTGTAATATGAGAAACGCAGCAATCGATTTGCACACAATAAGCTCTCTCAGTTTGCAATGTGATGATGTCCAGATCACTTTTATGATGATGGTTGAGGAATAAATAATGGCCTGGGTGACAGAGAGAACTCCCCAACTCTTCTTCCAGATGTGGGTGAGATGTTTTACATCCATCTTAGAGGGCAGGCTCCTTGGTTAATTCTAACCTAAAAGACAGCACCTGCAACATTCCAACTGTCCCTCAGCACTGCCCCTTCTCCACTGCATCACTCCCCCTGTACTGACCCTCTGACAGTGCAGCACTCCCTCAATACTGACCCTCTGACAGTGCAGCACTCCCTCAATACTGGCCCTCTGACAGTGCAGCACTCCCTCAATACTGACCCTCTGACAGTGCAGCACTCCCTCAATACTGACCCTCTGACAGTGCAGCACTCCCTCAATACTGACCCTCTGACAGTGCAGCACACCCTCAATACTGACCCTCTGACAGCGCAGCACTCCCTCAGTACTGACCCTCTGACAGTGCAGCACTCCTTCAGTACTGACTCTCCGACAGTGTGGTGCTCGCTCTGTCCTGACCCTCCGACAGTGCAGCACTCCCTCAGTACTGACCCTCCGATAGTGCAGCACTCCCTCAGTACTGACCCTCCGACAGTGCAGCACTCCCTCAGTACTGACCCTCTGACAGTGCAGCACTCCCTCAGTACTGACCCTCCGACAGTGCAGTACTCCCTCAGTACTGACCCTCCGACAGTGCAGCACTCCCTCAGTACTGACCCTCCAACAGTTTGTTGCTCTCTCTGTACTGCTCCTCCGACAACATAGGAATCCCTCCGTATTGCCCCTCCAACAATGCAGTATTTCCTAAGTACCTATCCCCTCTCACAGTGCCGCACTCCCTTAGTACTGACCCTCTGACAGTGCAGCACTCCCTCAGTACTGACCCTCCGACAGTGTAGCACTCCCTCAGTACTGACCCTCCGACAGTGCAGCACTCCCTTAGTACTGACCCTCCGACAGTGCAGCACTCCCTTAGTACTGACCCTCCGACAGTGCAGCACTCCCTTAGTACTGACCCTCCGACAGTGCAGCACTCCCTTAGTACTGACCCTCCGACAGTGCAGCACTCCCTTAGTACTGACCCTCCGACAGTGCAGCACTCCCTTAGTACTGACCCTCCGACAGTGCAGCACTCCCTTAGTACTGCCCCTCCGACAGTGCAGCACTCCCTCAGTCCTGACCCTCCGACAGTGCAGCACTCCCTCAGTACTGCCCCTCTGACAGTGCAGCACTCCCTCAGTCCTGACCCTCCGACAGTGCAGCACTCCCTCAGTACTGACCCTCTGACAGTGCAGCACTCCCTCAGTACTGACCCTCCGACAGTGCAGCACTCCCTTAGTACTGACCCTCCGACAGTGAAGCACTCCCTTAGTACTGACCCTCCGACAGTGCAGCACTCCCTTAGTACTGACCCTCCGACAGTGCAGCACTCCCTCAGTACTGCCCCTCCGACAGTGCAGCACTCCCTCAGTCCTGATCCTCTGACAGTGCAGCACTCCCTCAGTCCTGACCCTCCGACAGTGCAGCACTCCCTCAGTCCTGACCCTCCGACAGTGCAGCACTCCCTCAGTCCTGACCCTCCGACAGTGCAGCACTCCCTCAGTACTGACCCTCTGACAGTGCAGCACTCCCTCAGTACTGACCCTCTGACAGTGCAGCACTCCCTCAGTACTGACCCTCTGACAGTGCAGCACTCCCTCAGCACTGACAGTGCAGCACTCCCTCAGTACTGACCCTCTGACAGTGCAGCACTCCCTCAGCACTGACCCTCCGACAGTGCAGCACTCCCTCAGTACTGACCCTCCGACAGTGCAGCACTCCCTCAGTACTGACCCTCTGACAGTGCAGCACTCCCTCAGCACTGACCCTCCGACAGTGCAGCACTCCCTCAGCACTGACCCTCCGACAGTGCAGCACTCCCTCAGTACTGACCCTCTGACAGTGCGGCACTCCCTCAGTACTGAACCTCTGACAGTGCAGCACTCCCTCAGTACTGACCCTCTGACAGTGCGGCACTCCCTCAGTACTGAACCTCTGACAGTGCAGGGATTCCTCAGGATTGTCCTGGGTTATGGGGCTCCATTCCATGGAGTGGGGGCTCTATCGCATGACCTTCTGTCACCGAGGTGAAAGTGCAGCCCAGTGTGAGCCAAGCCGATCGCTGTGAGAGCTGCTGTCGGGCTGTTTTCTCTGGGCTGGAGAGGGAAACCAGTCAGCTGGCGTCCCTGCTCCTGAAGGCAGTGGCTTTGGGCTGTCCGCCTGAATGGGGCTGTGTTTGCATAGTTCAGGCACGATACCCGTGCAGTTCAATATCCCAGGGCGACGGCCGGGAACTGTACCTGTATCCCAGCAGGAGTCTCAGCGGGTCCCTCAGGGGAGCAGAGGTGGTGTTTGGTCTTGCAGGGAGAGAGAGGGAGAGACACCTGGCAGAATATTGGTTAACTGCTGCGCAGGAACAGACCTGTGGAGATCCCACATTCTCTTTGTCTCTCGGCCCCCCACCCCCCCACCCTCCAAGCGTAAACCCAGCCTTGGATTCAGGAAGCGCTGCTGGGAATGCTACTCAAAGTGATCAGCTGGAAAACCACAGGATAACCAACACCGTGGCCTGCAGGAACGCACTCGATGGGGGTGCGGGGGAGAGAGAGAGAGAGAAATGGAGTAAATTTGCTGGATCACAGTCGTACCCAGGGCAGCCTCACTGAGATCTGTGGTCCGCGTGCTCTGCTGGATGGTGAAGGCCCCCCATGGGCACCATTTCAAAGAAAGGGTGGGGTTGTGGTGGGTGGGTGGGGAGTTCTCCCCAGCCTTTCACCCTGAACCAACGTCACCGGTCATTGGCCTCACTGCTGTTTCTGGGAGCTTGCTGTGCGGCAAATTGGCTGCGGCGTTACAGTGGCACGACTGTGCTTCATCGGCTGCGGGGGCCGCTTCGGGAACCCCCCCCCCACCATCCCGAGGTGGTGAAAGGAGCCCGAGCAAATGTGATCCTGGTCGTTGACTCTTCTCCCTGAGGAATCCTGGCCACGGGGGTCGCACGGGTGACTGGGCGAGCGAGAGACGGGAGCAGCGCTGTGCCAGAGGGAGGCGGGCTGGAGAGGGCCCACGGGCGCTCGCGTCGGGCTCTGGAGCCTCGACTGGACGAGGGAGGGTGGCCCACGCGAGCGTTCAAAACCGGAGCAGGAGTCGGCCGTTCGGCCCCTCCGGCCTGCTCTGCTATTCAGGAAGATCCTGGCTGATCTGACTGTAACCGCCCGCCACCCCCGATAACCTTTCACCCCCCCCCCCCTATCTATCTAGCTCTGCGCCTTTAAAATATAGTCCAAGTCTCTGACTCCGCTGCCTTTTGAGGAAGAGTTTTCTAAAGATTCGCAGCCCTCAGAGAGAAAAAAATATTTCTCCTCATCTCTGCCTCACATGGGTGACTCCTTATTTTTAAACTGTGAGTCCCCCCACCACCCCCCCCTCCAATTCTAGATTCTTCCACCAGAGGAAACACCCCCTCCACATCCACCCTGTCCGTCCGCGGAACCGGGAGGACCCGAGCATCGGGTGGAGGGGGGGGTCTGTCCTCACGGTGTGACAGGGTTGCCCTTGGAAGGCGCTGTCCCTTTAAGAGGCGACTCGGACTGGACTTGGCTTGTGAGCACAAACCTGTCCCGCCCCCTCCACCCCCCAACCACCCCCACCGCCACCACCCCCCCTCCACCACCTTCCCCCCTCCACCACCACTCCCCCCCGTCCACCACCTTCCCCCCCCGTCCACCACCTTCCCCCCCCTCCACCACCTTCCCCCAACTCCACCACCTTCCCCCCCCCTCCACCACCTTCCTCCCCCTCCACCACCTTCCTCCCCCCCTCCACCACCTTCCCCCCCCCCTCCACCACCTTCCCCCCCCCCTCCACCACCTTCCCCCCCCTCCACCACCTTCCCCCCCCTCCACCACCTTCCCCCCCCTCCACCACCTTCCCCCCCCTCCACCACCTTCCCCCCCCTCCACCACCTTCCCCCCCCTCCACCACCTTCCCCCCCCTCCACCACCTTCCCCCCCTCCACCACCTTCCCCCCCTTCCAGCACCTTCCCCCCCCCCTCCACCACCTTCCCCCCCCCCCTCCACCACCTTCCCCCCCCCCCCCCCCCCCCACCACCTTCCCCCCCCTCCACCACCTTCCCCCCCCCCTCCACCACCTTCCCCCCCCCTCCACCACCTTCCCCCCCCCACCACCTTCCCCCCCCCCACCACCTTCCCCCCCCCCACCACCTTCCCCCCCCTCCACCACCTTCCCCCCCTTCCAGCACCTTCCCCCCCCTCCACCACCTTCCCCCACCTCCACCACCTTCCCCCCCCCTCCACCACCTTCCCCCCCCTCCACCACCTTTCCCCCCCCCTCCACCACCTTCCCCCCCCTCCACCACCTTCCCCCCCCCTCCACCACCTTTCCCCCCCCTCCACCACCTTTCCCCCCCCTCCACCACCTTTCCCCCCCCTCCACCACCTTTCCCCCCCCTCCACCACCTTTCCCCCTCCTCCACCACCTTCCCCCCCTCCACCACCTTCCCCCCCCTCCACCACCTTCCCCCCCTCCACCACCTTCCCCCCCTCCACCACCTTCCCCCCCCGTCCACCACCTTCCCCCCCGTCCACCACCTTCCCCCCCCTCCACCACCTTCCCCCCCCTCCACCACCTTGCCCCCCCCTCCACCACCTTCCCCCCCCCCTCCACCACCTTCCCCCCCCCTCCACCACCTTGCCCCCCCCTCCACCACCTTGCCCCCCCCTCCACCACCTTGCCCCCCCCTCCACCACCTTGCCCCCCCCTCCACCACCTTCCCCCCCCCTCCACCACCTTCCCCCCCCCTCCACCACCTTGCCGCCCCCCCCACCACCTTGCCCCCCCCCACCACCTTGCCCCCCCCTCCACCACCTTGCCCCCCCCTCCACCACCTTCCCCCCCACTCCACCACCTTCCCCTCCCTCCACCATCTTCCCCCCCCCCACCACCTTCCCCCTTCCCCCCCCCACCACCTTCCCCCTTCCCCCCCCCCACCACCTTCCCCCTTCCCCCCCCCACCACCTTCCCCCTTCCCCCCACCACCTCCCCCCCCCCTCCACCACCGCAACCCCCCTCCACCACCACCAACAGCGCACACAGGGAGGCAGGAAATAGATCTGATGTTGAACAAGTAAGAGGAGGAAGACGTTCTCCCTGAGAACAAGAGACTGCAAGTGAGTGACCTCACCGCCTCATTCATTCAGTGAGAAACATGTGATCCTGATCCCTCGGGGTGGGAGAGCGAGAGAGAGAGAGAGAGAGAGAAAATGAATGAAGTCAGCTTCCTGGCTGCTAATTGGCTGCCGGTCCCAGGGCCTCCCTCCTGA
This sequence comes from Carcharodon carcharias, assembly GCF_017639515.1. Taxonomy (NCBI): domain Eukaryota; kingdom Metazoa; phylum Chordata; class Chondrichthyes; order Lamniformes; family Lamnidae; genus Carcharodon; species Carcharodon carcharias. The sequence continues at coordinate 10,405,088 of NC_054495.1, forward strand.
TTGGACACAGCTGTGTCTCCCCCCCCTCCCCTCCCCTCCCCTCCCCTCCCCGACAACCCATCCCTTTGTATCGGCATTTTAAAGGGTTCCAGAGGGAAAACGAGTAAAGTTGTTGCATCATTTGGGAGGCGCGGTGATAAAAAGAGGAGGCTCTGTCCAGCCTGCAAACCACTTGTCCTTCAGGCAGTCAAAGGCAGCGTCCAGCTCTCTCCACCACTCTCACCGTCAGATCATGCACAGCCAGCCAGCCAAAGCCTCATCAAACACTGCAGCACCGGCGATCTGGCAAAATGATCTTCCACCGGTGAGTTTGTGTCTGATTCTGTCAGGCCTGTAAGATAATTGCCTCGTGTTTTGGAAGGTGGAAGTGTCAACAACGAGGAAAGCCCCGAGTTTGGTTTGTGTTTGTCTGAGGCTGCATCCACTTTATCTCCTTCCTGTTTGTGCTCACTCCCTCCCTTCCAGGATTGCTGCTGATGCTCGGCTTTGTCAGTGTGATGATTGCCCTGCCTTGTCACCTCTGTTTAAACACTCAGGATTTCACCAAGCTCCTTTTGTTTGTTTCTCTCTTTCAGGTCCAATACAGACGACGAGAGAAGGTAGGGATGTCAGTGTCCCTCTGTGTCTGTTTGTCCCTCACTATGCCTTTCTCCCTCTGTCTCTCTCTCTCCATCTCTGGGTGTGTCTCTGTCTCTCTGCCACTGTGTATGTGTGTGCATGCACGTGTGTGTGTGTCCCTCTTTGTGTGGCTCCCTCTCTATCTCTCTGTGTGTATGTGTCCATGTTTCTCTCTGTATCTGTGTGCATGTGTCTATCTCTGTGTCTCTGTCCTGCCTATCACTGTCTCTGCCTCTTCCTTCTGTTTGTTGCTCTGTCTTCCTGTCTCTTTGTGCATGTGTTGGTATGTGTGTCCTGGGTGTGCAACTCTGTCTCTGCACATGTCTATGTGCACCTGTGTGTCAATGCAGATGTGTACCTGTGTCTGTGTGCGAGGGGGCATGGTTATCGGTGTGCGAGGGGGCATGGTTACCAGTGTGCGAGGGGGCACGGTTATCGGTGTGCAAGGGTGTGCAGTTGTCTGTGTGCGCCCGTGTGTGGGTGCGCGCCCGTGTGTCTGTGCGTGTGTGTGCCCGTGTGTCTGTGTGTGCGCCTTTGGCATCAGTGCATCAATGTGATTCTTGTGATGGCCCCTGGTATGGGAGAGGAATTGTGGGACCGTTTGTTAAAGGGAAAATCCTAAACCTAGGCACGGATGCACGAGCACACCAATATACTCACACTTTTTCTCTCACACATGCACACACTCTTGCACACCCACGCTCTCACATTCACACACACACTCATACTCTGTCACACACACATGCAAACTCAGGCTCATGCATGCCCACATGCGTGCACACAAACATTCATACACTCTCAAACATTCTCTCTCACATTCACACACACTCTTACTCTCACATATTGACTTGCTCGCACGCGCGCGCGTACACACACACACACACACACACACACACACACACACACGCACTCGAGTCTCACTCACAAACACACTGGACCGGCTCACTCTGCAAGCTCACTTGCACACGTTCACTCTGCAAGTTCATTTGCACACACTCACACCCTCACATTCACACACACAATCGCACTCACTCACACACATGCACAACACACACACACACACACACACACACACACTCACAGTGACACACTTGCACACTCTCACTCACTTGAGTTTCAGTCATTCAAATTGCACACTGATGTGCACGACACATGCATGGACAGCCTGATACCGACACACACTTGCAAATGCACACTCGCTCTGTCACGCAAATGCACACACACACACACTCTCTCTCCCCCTCACGCACACAAACACACACATACAATCTCACATTCACATACTCAGACAAACACACTCAAGACATATTCACACTCACTTGTTCTCAGTCTTACACGTGACTCGCACACACGTTTGCACAAACGCAAGGACTCGCACACTTGTGCGTGCGATAATTAGGCAAACACAGACTATTGCCTCTGAAAGAAGGGAGTTTGGGTCTCTGGAAAAGGTGTTTCAATGGGGGTCTTACAGTTGTCAGTTGGTTTCTGGTCCTCTACCAACTGCACTCTTGCTGGGGTTCAACAGCATGTGTGACTCGCAACCTGCCTGGGATTTAAACACACCAATGTCAACCTGCACCAGTGCAGCCGCGGTCACCCTGCACCAGTGCAGCCGCGGTCACCCTGCACCCGTGCAGCCGCGGTCACCCTGCACCCGTGCAGCCGCGGTCACCCTGCACCCGTGCAGCCGCGGTCACCCTGCACCCGTGCAGCCGCGGTCACCCTGCACCCGTGCAGCCGCGGTCACCCTGCACCCGTGCAGCCGCGGTCACCCTGCACCCGTGCAGCCGCGGTCACCCTGCACCCGTGCAGCCGCGGTCACCCTGCACCCGTGCAGCCGCGGTCACCCTGCACCCGTGCAGCCGCGGTCACCCTGCACCCGTGCAGCCGCGGTCACCCTGCACCCGTGCAGCCGCACTCACCTGCACATATACATCCATGCAAACAAGATCATGCAAACCTTCACAAACGTGCACACAGGCAAACAACTCACAATGAAGTGTATGCCAAATACGTGCAGAATCCTCGCATTGATATTTGTATGCACTGCTTCACATGCACACAAGCACAGGTATCCTGCCTGCTCTGCCTTTCAATATGCTCACGGCTAACCTTGGCTGCAACTCCATTTCCCCGCGAGCTCCTCATGTCCCTGAATTTCCCAAGACCAAAAATATATCTTTCAGCCCCCTCTCCCCCGCCCCCTCTCCCCTCTCTCTCTCACACACACACGCTCACTCTCTCGCACGTTCTCTCACGCTCAGTCATGCACTCTCTCACGTGCACACACACTCACGCACTTTCACACACTCACTTGTACACTTACTCTCACTCTCACGTGCGTACTCCCATGTGTGTGCGCGCACACACTCACTCTTGCGCGCACACACTATCACACACTTGCGCGCACATGCGCACACCCCCACTCTCACTCTCATTCTCACACACACATGCACACTCTCTCTCAAACACACGCACACTTACACGCACAGGCACTATTGCGCATGCACACACTCGTGCATACTCTCTCTCACTTGCACGCACACTCTTGTGCACGCGCACATTCTTACACACAGAAACATGCACACCCTTGCGTGCGCGCACACGCTTGCACATTCACGCATGCGCGCACACACCCGCGTGTGCACACTCTCACTCGCACTCACTTACTCTCACTCACACACACGCTCTCTCACTCTAACTCTCACGCGCGCAGACTCGCGCATACATGCACTCCCTCTCTCGCACACACACACACACTCACTCTCACTCTTGTGGTCACACGCCTGCACACACACCCTCGCACACATTCTCGCACGCACACTTGCATGCACTCACACTCTCACACACTCTCTCGCACACACTCGCACTCAGACACTCGCATGCACTCTCACACACATTTGCACTCAATCTCGCACACTGTCATACACACACTTCACACACACTCTCACTCACACTCGCTCACTTACACACACACTTGCAAGCTCTCAAACACATGTGCACACACACCCTTTTCACACACGTACTGGCACCCACACACTCACTCTCACTTACACACACACTTGCACTTTCACTTATGCGCACACACTTGCGCGCACACGCACACTCTCACGCACATTCATGCACACTCTTGCACCCACACCCACTGTCTCGCCCGCACGCGCTTGCACAAATACTGGCACGCACACTCACTCACGCTCTCATTAATACTCTCACTCTCTCACACACACTCTTATTCTCACACTCATACACAAACACACTCTGGCGTGCACTCTCTCACACACTGGCACTCACTCTGACACACTGACTCTTACACTGACTCTGACACACTCACTCTGACACACTCACTCATGTTTTCACTCAGTCTCACCCACACTCACTCGATCTCGCTCTCACTCTCACACACTTGCGCGTGCACACGCACGCACATTCTTGCGATTGTGCACACACACACTCTCTCACACCCACACTTTCTGTCATGCAATGCTTCTCACGCACTCTCCCTCTCACGCACTCTCTCTCCGCACTCTCTCTCTCGCACTCTCTCTCTCTCACACTCTCTCTCTCACGCACTCTCTCTCTCTCACGCACTCTCTCTCACACGCACTCTCTCTCTCACGCACTCTCTCTCTCACGCACTCTCTCTCTCATGCACTCTCTTTCTCACGCACTCTCTCTCTCACGCACTCTCTCTCTCGCACTCTCTCTCTCTCGCACTCTCTCTCTCACGCACTCTCTCTCTCACGCACTCTCTCTCACGCACTCTCAAGCAGTCTCTCTCATGCACTCTCTCTCATGCACTCTCTCTCACGCACTCTCTCTCTCACGCACTCTCTCTCACGCACTCTCTCTCACGCACTCTCTCACGCACTCTCTCTCTCACGCACTCTCTCTCTCACGCACTCTCTCTCACGCACTCTCTCTCTCACGCACTCTCTCTCTCACGCACTCTCTCTCTCACGCACTCTCTCTCACGCACTGTCTCACGCACTCTCTCTCTCACGCACTCTCTCTCTCACGCACTCTCTCTCTCACGCACCCTCTCACGCACTCTCTGTCACGCACTCTCTCTCTCACGCACTCTCTCTCTCACGCACTCTCTCTCTCACGCACTCTCTCTCTCACGCACTCTCTCTCACGCACTCTCTCTCTCTCACGCACTCTCTCTCTCTCACGCACTCTCTCTCTCACGCACTCTCTCTCTCACGCACTCTCTCTCTCACGCACTCTCTCTCTCACGCACTCTCTCACGCATTCTCTCTCTCACGCACTCTCTCTCTCACGCACTCTCTCTCTCACGCACTCTCTCTCTCACGCACTCTCTCTCTCATGCACTCTCTCTCTCACGCACTCTCTCTCTCACGCACTCTCTCTCTCACGCACTCTCTCTCTCACGCACTCTCTCTCTCACGCACTCTCTCTCTCACGCACTCTCTCTCTCTCACGCACTCTCTCTCTCTCACGCACTCTCTCTCTCTCACGCACTCTCTCTCTCTCTCTCACGCACTCTCTCTCTCTCTCACGCACTCTCTCTCTCTCTCTCACGCACTCTCTCTCTCTCTCACGCACTCTCTCTCTCTCTCTCTCACGCACTCTCTCTCTCACGCGCTCTCTCTCTCTCTCACGCACTCTCTCTAACACACTCTCTCTCTCTCTCTCTCACGCACTCTCTCTCTCTCACGCACTCTCTCTCTCTCTCACGCACTCTCACGCACTCTCACGCACTCCCTCTCTCACGCACTCTCTCTCTCTCTCTCACGCACTCTCTCTCTCTCTCACGCACTCTCTCACGCACTCTCTCACGCACTCTCTCACGCACTCTCTCACGCACTCTCTCTCACGCACTCTCTCTCTCTCTCTCACGCACTCTCTCTCTCTCTCGCACTCTCTCTCTCGCACTCTCTCTCTCGCACTCTCTCTCTCGCACTCTCTCTCACGCACTCTCTCTCTCACGCACTCTCTCTCTCACGCACTCTCTCACGCACTCTCTCTCACGCACTCTCTCTCACGCACTCTCTCTCACGCACTCTCTCTCACGCTCACTCTGTCTCTCACGCTCACTCTGTCTCTCACGCTCACTCTGTCTGTCTCTCACGCTCACTCTGTCTGTCTCTCACGCTCACTCTGTCTCTCGCGCTCACTCTGTCTCTCGCGCTCACTCTGTCTGTCTCTCGCGCTCACTCTGTCTGTCTCTCGCGCTCACTCTGTCTGTCTCTCGCGCTCACTCTGTCTGTCTCTCGCGCTCACTCTGTCTGTCTCTCGCGCTCACTCTGTCTGTCTCTCGCGCTCACTCTGTCTGTCTCTCGCGCTCACTCTGTCTGTCTCTCGCGCTCACTCTGTCTGTCTCTCGCGCTCACTCTGTCTGTCTCTCGCGCTCACTCTGTCTGTCTCTCGCGCTCACTCTGTCTGTCTCTCGCGCTCACTCTGTCTGTCTCTCGCGCTCACTCTGTCTGTCTCTCGCGCTCACTCTGTCTGTCTCTCGCGCTCACTCTGTCTGTCTCTCGCGCTCACTCTGTCTGTCTCTCGCGCTCACTCTGTCTGTCTCTCGCGCTCACTCTGTCTGTCTCTCGCGCTCACTCTGTCTGTCTCTCGCGCTCACTCTGTCTGTCTCTCGCGCTCACTCTGTCTGTCTCTCGCGCTCACTCTGTCTGTCTCTCGCGCTCACTCTGTCTGTCTCTCGCGCTCACTCTGTCTGTCTCTCGCGCTCACTCTGTCTGTCTCTCGCGCTCACTCTGTCTGTCTCTCGCGCTCACTCTGTCTGTCTCTCGCGCTCACTCTGTCTGTCTCTCGCGCTCACTCTGTCTGTCTCTCGCGCTCACTCTGTCTGTCTCTCGCGCTCACTCTGTCTGTCTCTCGCGCTCACTCTGTCTGTCTCTCGCGCTCACTCTGTCTGTCTCTCGCGCTCACTCTGTCTGTCTCTCGCGCTCACTCTGTCTGTCTCTCGCGCTCACTCTGTCTGTCTCTCGCGCTCACTCTGTCTGTCTCTCGCGCTCACTCTGTCTGTCTCTCGCGCTCACTCTGTCTGTCTCTCGCGCTCACTCTGTCTGTCTCTCGCGCTCACTCTGTCTGTCTCTCGCGCTCACTCTGTCTGTCTCTCGCGCTCACTCTGTCTGTCTCTCGCGCTCACTCTGTCTGTCTCTCGCGCTCACTCTGTCTGTCTCTCGCGCTCACTCTGTCTGTCTCTCGCGCTCACTCTGTCTGTCTCTCGCGCTCACTCTGTCTGTCTCTCGCGCTCACTCTGTCTGTCTCTCGCGCTCACTCTGTCTGTCTCTCGCGCGCCCTCTCTGTCTCTCGCGCGCCCTCTCTGTCTCTCGCGCGCCCTCTCTGTCTCTCGCGCGCCCTCTCGGTCTCTCGCGCGCCCTCTCGGTCTCTCGCGCGCCCTCTCGGTCTCTCGCGCGCCCTGTCTGTCTCTCGCGCGCCCTCTCTGTCTCTCGCGCGCCCTCTCTGACTCTCGCGCGCCCTGTCTGTCTCTCGCGCGCCCTGTCTGTCTCTCGCGCGCCCTGTCTGTCTCTCGCGCGCCCTGTCTGTCTCTCGCGCGCCCTGTCTGTCTCTCGCGCGCCCTGTCTGTCTCTCGCGCGCCCTGTCTGTCTCTCGCGCGCCCTGTCTGTCTCTCGCGCGCCCTGTCTGTCTCTCGCGCGCCCTGTCTGTCTCTCGCGCGCCCTGTCTGTCTCTCGCGCGCCCTGTCTGTCTCTCGCGCGCCCTGTCTGTCTCTCGCGCGCCCTGTCTGTCACTCGCGCGCCCTGTCTGTCACTCGCGCGCCCTGTCTGTCTCTCGCGCGCCCTGTCTGTCTCTCGCGCGCCCTGTCTGTCTCTCGCGCGCCCTGTCTGTCTCTCGCGCGCCCTGTCTGTCTCTCGCGCGCCCTGTCTGTCTCTCGCGCGCCCTGTCTGTCTCTCGCGCGCCCTCTCTCTCTCTGGCGCCCCCTCTCTCTCTCTGGCGCGCCCTCTCTCTCTCTGGCGCGCCCTCCCTCTCTCTGGCGCGCCCTCCCTCTCTCTTACGCGCCCTCCCTCTCTCTGACGCGCCCTCCCTCTCTCTGACGCGCCCTCTCTCTCTCTGTCACGCGCCCTCTCTCTCTCTCTGTCACGCGCCCTCTCTCTCTCTCTGTCACGCGCCCTCTCTCTCTCTCTGTCACGCGCCCTCTCTCTCTCTCTCTGTCACGCGCCCTCTCTCTCTCTCTCTGTCACGCGCCCTCTCTCTCTCTCTGTCACGCGCCCTCTCTCTCTCTCTCTGTCACGCGCCCTCTCTCTCTGTCACGCGCCCTCTCTCTCTCTCTCTCTGTCACGCGCCCTCTCTCTCTCTCTCTCTGTCACGCGCCCTCTCTCTCTCTGTCACGCGCCCTCTCTCTCTCTCTGTCCCGCGCCCTCTCTCTCTCTCTCTGTCACGCGCCCTCTCTCTCTCTCTGTCACGCGCCTTCTCTCTCTCTCTGTCACGCGCCCTCTCTCTCTCTCTCTGTCACGCGCCCTCTCTCTCGCCCTCTCTCTCGCCCTCTCTCTCTCTCTCGCCCTCTCTCTCTCTCTCGCCCTCCCTCTCTCTCGCCCTCCCTCTCTCTCGCCCTCCCTCTCTCTCGCCCTCCCTCTCTCTCGCCCTCTCTCTCTCTCGCCCTCTCTCTCTCTCGCCCTCTCTCTCTCTCGCGCTCTCTCTCTCGCCCTCTCTCTCTCGCCCTCTCTCTCTCTCGCCCTCTCTCTCTCTCGCCCTCTCTCTCTCGGCCTTTCTCTCTCTCTCGGCCTCTCTCTCTCTCTCGCCCTCTCTCTCTCTCTCTCGCCCTCTCTCTCGCCCTCTCTCTCGCCCTCTCTCTCGCCCTCTCTCTCTCTCGCCCTCTCTCTCTCTCGCCCTCTCTCTCGCCCTCTCTCTCGCTCGCCCTCTCTCTCGCTCGCCCTCTCTCTCGCTCGCCCTCTCTCTCGCTCGCCCTCTCTCTCGCTCGCCCTCTCTCTCGCTCGCCCTCTCTCTCGCTCGCCCTCTCTCTCGCTCGCCCTCTCTCTCGCTCGCCCTCTCTCGCGCTCGCCCTCTCTCGCGCTCGCCCTCTCTCGCGCTCGCCCTCTCTCGCGCTCGCCCTCTCTCGCGCTCGCCCTCTCTCGCGCTCGCCCTCTCTCGCGCTCGCCCTCTCTCGCGCTCGCCCTCTCTCGCGCTCGCCCTCTCTCGCGCTCGCCCTCTCTCGCGCTCGCCCTCTCTCGCGCTCGCCCTCTCTCGCGCTCGCCCTCTCTCGCGCTCGCCCTCTCTCGCGCTCGCCCTCTCTCGCGCTCGCCCTCTCTCGCGCTCGCCCTCTCTCGCGCTCGCCCTCTCTCGCGCTCGCCCTCTCTCGCGCTCGCCCTCTCTCGCGCTCGCCCTCTCTCGCGCTCGCCCTCTCTCGCGCTCGCCCTCTCTCGCGCTCGCCCTCTCTCGCGCTCGCCCTCTCTCGCGCTCGCCCTCTCTCGCGCTCGCCCTCTCTCTCTCTCATGCTCTCTCTCTCTCATGCTCTCTCTCTCTCTCACGCTCACTCACGCACTCTCTCTCTCACCCGGTCGACAAACTGACACGCACAAACACAAATCTGTAAAGCCACATCCCCACAAACTTAAACAATTGCACCTGAACCTGTATCCCTACAACCAACCGAACCTGTATTCCTACAACCAACCGAACCTGTATCCCTACAATCAGCCGAATCTGTATCCCTACACTCAGCCGAACCTGCATCCCTACACCCAGCCGAACCTGCATCCCTACACCCAGCCGAACCTGCATCCCTACACCCAGCTGAACCTGTATGCCTACACCCAGCCGAACCTGCATCCCTACACGCAGCCGAACCTGTATCTCTACACACAGCCGAACCTGTATCTCTACACACGGCTGAACCTGTATCTCTACACACAGCCAAACCTGTATCCCTACACCCAGCTGAACCTGCATCCCTACACCCAGCTGAACCTGTATCCCTACACCCAGCCGACCCTGTATCCCTGCATGCAGCCGAACCTGTATCTCTACACGCAGCCAGGATGTGAAGAGAAACTTAGAGTCAGGAACGCAGCTGTTCCTTGCACCAGCTACGGATGGGGGGTGTAAGTTTGCAGTGGGTTCACCTCCCCACCTCCCCCCCAACCCCTCGGTCATCTTCAGTGGGTGTGGGAGAGGAGAGCGAGAAGGGGATTGAAAGCAGTTATTTTGGTCAAATTCCCCCAGCCCCACCTCCTTCAAAATAACCTGAACAGGAATGAAAATTGAGATGCAGCCAAGTGAGTATGAGGCCATTCTGCCCACCCTCACTGAGGGGGTGTGTGTGTGTGTGTGGGGGTGAGGACAGGATTGTGATAACTTCCAGGGTCGAATGGCCCTAAAGCTCCTGCAGGATATTGTTATGGGGACAAGGAGCGGTGCAGGGAGCAGGGTGGTAGTTAGTGTGTGGGATTGTTATGAAGGCTAAGAAGAAAGATTCAGCATCAGTGAAACCAGAGAGAGCGAGAGAGAGGGAAGGTGGGGGGGAATTGAGTCGGGAGAGCTGGGCAGAGGGTGAAAGTGCCACTGAGGGACAATGGTTCATTGATATGTGTCTGATTTTGTTTTAGTTCCCGGCCCACTAGCTCTCCCACCTCTGCCAGCGTGGCAATCCCAGTCTTGGGTGGAGCTGAGCTTCCCCTCCAGAAACAGCCCTCCCCTCCTCTTCAAGGGGTTGCTAATTGTAGACATCCTCCCTCCCTCCCTCCCTCCCTCCCTCCCTCGCTGCCAGAGGTCAGGACAGTGAAAGGAAGGAGGAGGGGAAAGGGAGGTCCTCACAGCTTTCTGATGTAATCTTAGTGCAAGCGCAAAATGTGGAAAGAAACATACAGGGGCGGGGGGGGAGAGAGAGAGACACACACACACAAAAGGAGAAAGAGAGAGAGAGGCATAGAGGGAGAAAGGGACTTGCACGGAGAGAGAGAGAGACACACACAGAAGGAGAGAGAGAGGCACAGAGGGAGAAAGAGACTTGCACAGAGAGAGAGAGAGACACACACACAGAAGGAGAGAGAGGGAGGCACAGAGGGAGAAAGAGCCTTGCACGGAGAGAGAGAGAGACACACACACAGAAGGAGAGAGAGAGGGTGGCACAGAGGGAGAAAGAGACTTGCACAGAGAGAGAGAGAGAGAGACACACACACACACACACACACACACACAGAAGGAGAGAGAAGAGGGCACAGAGGGAGAAAGAGACTTGCACGGAGAGAGAGAGAGACACGGAGAAAGAGAGGGTCACACGCAGGAAGAGACACACAAGGAGAGATGCACAGTGGAGAAAGAGAGCGACACAAGGATGGAGAGGCAGATAGGGAGGAGGGAGACACATATAGGAGGGAGAGAGAGACACAGAGGGAGAAAGAGAGACACACATGGGGCGAGAGAGAGAGACACACACACACACACACACACACACACACGGAGAGAGAGAGAGACAGAGAGAGAGAGAGAGAGACACAAGGAGCGAGAGGGCACCACTCCGAGAAAGAGACAGACAAATATGGAGGGAGAGGCACAGAGTGATAAAGAGAGAAAGACATAGGAAGAAACACACAGAGGGGGGAAAGAGAGAGAGAGAGAGACATAAGAGAGGGAGAGGGACAGAGGGAGAAAGAGAGAGACACACACAGAGGAAGAGAGAGAAAGAGGCACAGAGAGAGCAAGAGACACTGGGGGGAGAGAGAATAAGAGAGACAGACACAGAGACACACACCGAGACAGACAGAGATACAAAGAGACAGACGGAGAAAGAAAGACAGTGGAGGGAGAGGCACAGAGGGAGAGAGACCGATGTAGAGGGAAAGTCAGAGTGGAAAAGAGACATGGGGGGAGAGAGACAGACAGACAGACAGAGGGAGAATAAGGAGAGATAGGCGCAAAGGGAAAGAGACAGAGTGACTGACACACATGGGGAAAAGAGAGACATGTAGAGACACAAACAGAGAGGGAGAGAGAGACCCAGAGACGGAAGGGAGAAAGAGAGAGACAGACAGAGGCAGGCAGGCAGAGGGTGAGGCAGACAGACAGACAGAGAACAGTAGGAGGGAGGGTATATGTTCGAGCGACTGATCCCAGGAAGTGACAGCCATTCGGCTGGACAGTGACTGAATGCTGCTCCCTTGTTTCTGAGCACCACTGGGTTCGGCAGCAATGTGGGGGATAGGAGAGAGTCCAGGATTAACAATCCACACTTGGGCATCTCTCCATGTCTTCCATCCAACCACATGGGACCTGGGTCTGGAAGAATGTGTGCCTCTGCTCCTGTCCCCTGGGGCCCTGGTCCTCTTCCAGGAAAGGGTTTTCAAAATAAACTCCTGGCTTGCCACAGATGACTGTGTGCTGCTGGCTGTGAGATTGCAGAGTCGGTGGGGGGGAGGGAGGGAGTGTGCTACCACAGGGAAACACAATCTGCACATTCTCCCAAACACTTTTTGTATGTTTTTCAGTTAGTTTCCACTCCCAGCGCTCCCAATACAATCTCCAACAGTGCTTCAGCACTCAGCAGCTGACTTCCCTGTATCCACTGCCCCCCACACCACAGAACCCTCCTTCAGACCTAGAGATTCGAGCCAGGAATGGGAACTTGCAAGAGGTGACCATCAGCTCCCATTAGGAGGAGGAAGGGGAGATGACAACAATGATTCTGTACTCCCAGTGTAGGTACTGCATGGGTTAGATAGAGAATAAAACTCCCTCCACACTGCCTACATCAATCACTCCCAGGACAGGTACAGCACGGGGTTAGATACAGAGTAAAGCTCCCTCTATGCTGTCCCCATCAAACATTCCCAGGACAGGTACAGCACGGTGTTAGATACAGAGTAAAGCTCCCTCTACACTGTCCCCATCAAACACTCCCAGGACAGGTACAGCACGGTGTTAGATACAGAGTAAAGCTCCCTCTACACTGTCCCCATCAAACACTCCCAGGACAGGTACAGCACGGGGTTAGATACAGAGTAAATCTCCCTCTACACTGTCCCCATCAAACAATCCCAGGACAGGTACAGCACGGGGTTAGATACAGAATAAATCTCCCTCTACACTGTCCCCATCAAACACCCCCAGGACAGGTACAGTGCGGGATTAAATACAGACTAAATCTCCCTCTACACTGTCCCCATCAAACACTCCCAGGACAGGTACAGCACGGGGTTAGATACAGGATAAATCTCCCTCTACACTGTCCCCATCAAACACCCCCAGGACAGGTACAGCGCGGGATTAAATACAGACTAAATCTCCCTCTACACTGTCCCCATCAAACACTCCCAGGACAGGTACAGCACGGGGTTAGATACAGAGTAAAGCTCCCTCTACACTGTCTCCATCAAACACTCCCAGGACAGGTACAGCACGGGGTTAGATACAGAGTAAAGCTCCCTCTACACTGTCCCCATCAAACACTCCCAGGACAGGTACAGCACGGGGTTAGATACAGAGTAAAGCTCCCTCTACACTGTCTCCATCAAACACTCCCAGGACAGGTACAGCACGGGGTTAGATACAGAGTAAAGCTCCCTCTACACTCTCCCCATCAATCACTCCCAGGGCAGGCACAGCACGGGGTTAGATATAGAGGCTGCTGAACAAATTCATGAGAGATGAAGGCAGTCTCGGGGTCCCCTGCGCTCTGCGAAGCAGGCTTTCCCTTACCCGGTTATTAACCTGTGCCCCGAGGCGCTGATGAGCGTCAGTGGCAATTCGACTAGGGCGGGCTCCGTGCTTTGGTGGGCTGCCGGTTGATCTACGGGCGGGCGGGGAGTGACCGAAAGCGGGTCGCTGCCGGCTAATGCCGGCTCTGACCGGCGGTTTCGGAGAGCGACAGTGCACAGCGAGGAGGCTGGACTGACTGAGTCTCTGCTCTTCTTCCCTCTCGTCCCTGCTCCCGCCTCTTCCGGACCTCCTCCTGCAGCACATCTGTGTACAACGCCGTGGTGACCTACATGAAGCACCTCGGAGTGAAGACCAAGGAGCCGCGGATACTTGAGAAGAAACGGCACTTCTTGATGCGCAGGAAGGTGAGTGAAGGGTTTGAGGCGGTGGGAAGGGGTGGGGGACCCTGCGAGGCTGCCCACTCGCTGGGGGGAGATGGTACTGCCAGCCCTGAGATTCGGGAGAGGTCGCGACCCCCACAATGTGGGGCACTCAGCCTCATCTCAACAACCAGGCTTCACTCTCTTCATCCCCCGAGTCGTATTTAAACATGCACTTGCCCTCAGGACCGTTGTGGGGGGGTGGCGGTGGAGGTGGGGGGGGGGCGGGAATAAGGCCAGGATTTCTGCCATCGAATCATACGTTCGGTATCTGCCCTTGCCCTCCACTGCGGAAGTGAGAAGTTTGGGTGGGTGCTCCAAGTCCGACCTTGCCTGTGATGCCCACGTAGCCAAATAGCCACCACGGTGGTGGAGGGAGTGTGGGGGGTGGGGGAGCGCGGGCAGTGGTTGAGCCTGTCGGAGGGGAGTTGCTGAGTGTGTGCCTCGAGTACAGCCGATGCCTGTGGATCCCGGAGCGGCTGCTGTCTCAGTTGGGACATGGAATTGTTTGCAGGCCCAGGGAAGGTTTCCTGTTCCATTGGGCTGGAAACACAGGAGGAGCCTGTTTGGCCCCTCAGGTCTGTGCTGGCTCAGTGCGAGTCCTGAACTAACCCCACTTCCCCGCTCCCTGTTCATGTCCCTGTATCAATCCCAAACTAACCCCACTGACCCGCTCCCTCCCCACTGCCCTATATCAATCCTGAACTAATCCCACTGCCCCACTCTCTCCCCATAAAACTGCATCAATCCGAAACTAATCCCACTGTCCTGCTGTCTCCCCATAGCCCTGTATCAATCCCAAAGTAATCCCAGTGTCCCACTCTCTCCCCACTGCCCTGTATCAATCCCAAACTAATCACACTGCCCAGCTCTCTCCCCATAAACCTGTATCAATCCCGAACTAATCCCAGTGTCCCACGCTCTCCCCATAGCCCTGTATCAATCCCCAAACTAATCCCACTGTCCCGCTCCCTCCCCATAACCCTGTATCAATCCCCAAACTAATCCCACTGTCCCTCTCTCTCCCCATAGCCCTGTATCAATCCCAAACTAATCCCACTGCCCTGCTCTCTCCCCATAACCCTGTATCAATCCCAAACTAATCCCACTGTCCTGCTCCCTCTCCACGTCCCTGTATCAAGCCCAAACTCATCCCACTGTCCCTCTCTCTCCCCATAGCCCTGTATCAGTCCCAAACTAATCCCACTTCCCCGCTCTCTCCCCATAGCCCTGTATCAAGCCCAAACTAATCCCACTGCCCCACTCTCTCCCCATAGCCCTGTATCAAGCCCAAACTAATCCCACTGCCCCACTCTCTCCCCATAGACCTGTATGAATCCCCAAACTAATCCCACTGCCCTGCTCTCTCCCCATGTCCCTGTATCAATCCCCAAACTAATCCCACTGCCCTGCTCTCTCCCCATGTCCCTGTACCAACCCCAAACTAATCCCACTGCCCCGCTCCCTCTCCATGTCCTTGTATCAGTCCTAAACTAATCCCACTGCCCCACTCTCTCCCCATAGCCCTGTACCAATCCCAAAGTAATCCCATTGTCCCACTCTCTCCCCATAAACCTGCATCAATCCCGAACTAATCCCACTGCCCTGCTGTCTCCCCATAGCCCTGTGTCAATCCCAAAGTAATCCCACTATCCCACTCTCTCCCCACTGCCCTGTATCAATCCCAAACTAATCCTATAAACCTGTATCAATCCCAAACTAATCCCACTGCCCCGCTCCCTCTCCATGTCCATGTATCCGTCCCAAACTAATCCCACTGCCCCACTCTCTCCCCATAGCCCTGTATCAATCCCAAACTAATCCTACTGACCCGCTGTCTCCCCATAGCCCTGTATCAATCCCCAAAGTAATCCCACTGCCCTGCTCTCTCCCCATAGCCCTGTATCAATCCCAAAGTAATCCCACTGCCCTGCTCTCTCCCCATAGTCCTATATCAATCCCCAAAGTAATCCCACTGCCCTGCTCTCTCCCCATAGCCCTGTATCAATCCCAAACTAATCCCACTGTCCCGCTCCCTCTCCATGTCCCTGTATCAGTCCCAAACTAATCCCACTGCCCCACTCTCTCCCCATAGCCCTGTATGAATCCCAAACTAATCCCACTGCCCCGTTCTCTCCCCATAGCCCTGTATCAATCCCAAACTAATCCCACTGCCCTGCTCTCTCCCCATAGCCCTGTATCAATCCCAAACTAATCCCACTGCCCTGCTCTCTCCCCTTAGCCCTGTATCAATCCCCAAACTAATGCCACTGACCCGCTCTGTCCCCATCGCCCTGTATCAATCCCCAAACTAATCCCACTGCGCCACTCTCTCTAAATAGCCCTGTATCAATCCCAAACTAATCCCACTGCTCCACTCTCTCCCTATAGCCCTGTATGAATCCCAAACTAATCCCACTGCCCACTCTCTCCCCATAGCCCTGTATTAATCCCAAACTAATCCCACTGCCCCGCTCTCTCCCCATAGCCCTGTATCAATCCCCAAACTAATCCCAATGCCCTGCTCTCTCCCCATAGCCCTGTATCAATCCCCAAATTAATCCCATAGCCCTGTATCAATCCCAGACTAATCCCACTGCCCCGCTCTCTCCTCATGGCCCTGTATCAATCCCAAACTAATCCCACTGTCCTGCTCTCTCCCCATAGCCCTGTATCAATCCCAGACTAATCCCACTGCCCCGCTCTCTCCTCATGGCCCTGTATCAATCCCAAACTAATCCCACTGTCCTGCTCTCTCCCCATGTCCCTGTATCAATCCCCAAACTAATCCCACTGTCCTGCTCTCTCCCCATGTCCCTGTACCAACCCCAAATTAATCATTCAACTAACTTTTGAAATATTATTTTAAATGCTCACTAATCATTTTTTCCCACAGCAGTGGGAACCCCCCACCCCCTGCCCAGAGCCCAACAGTGCTTTGCTGCTCTGTAGACCATGAACCAAACCCTCTTCCTCTCCCCTGTGACCGTAACCCCCCCGCAACAGCCCCCACCCCTTCTTCAAACCCAGGGGACCCGAGCGTGGAGCTCCCATTGCAAAGTGGGAACGTTAGGAGGGATGGCGATGCCTTTGTGGCCGAATATCCAGTCAGGCACTCCAATAACGGGCACTTGGATATGGAAACACCTTCTCTGCACCTATCCCACCCAACCTCGATGACCTGCATCAGGTCACCCCTCGACCTTCTCTCGCCGGGTGACATCGCGATGAGCTGTGGGTGGCGGTGGGTTGAAACACAGGGCCCGATGGGATGAGTGGGAGCATCCCGGGAGGCTTGCTGGGAGCTCAGTGATTCGCCACTGGCTGCCTACCCAGCATCCACGGCTCCATGAACGTTGGGAATACTGTAGCCATCGTCTTCAGGCCCAACAACAAACTCTGTTCCTCAATCGTTCCTCTCCTTAGCAACTGTCGGACGCTGAACCAGACTGTTCACAAGTTCACCCTATGATAAGCCTCTGACCACGTCATCCCCATGACAAAGACCACCTATTTCCTGCTCCGTAACAACCTCAGCTCTTCCACTGCCAAAGCCCTCACCCCAGCCTTTCTTTAGCCCCAGATTTGATCATTCCAATGCACTTCTGCCCAGCCTCCCAGATTCTGCTCTGTGTGAGTTCACTCAGAGCTCTGCTGCAGTACATCCCAAGTCAAGGTCCAGTTCGCCACCCGCTGGACTCGCTGAGATACAGCGGCTCCCAATCCAGCAGCACCTCGATATTAAAATTCTCATCCCAGTTTTCAAATCACACCAAGGCCTCTCTATCTCTCTAACTTCCTCCAGCCCGTACACCCCTCCCTATCTCTGTAACCTCCTCCAGCCCCTACAACCCTCCCTATCTCTGTAACCTCCTCCAGCCCCTACAACCCTCCCTATCTCTGTAACCTCCTCCAGCCCCTACAACCCTCCCTATCTCTGTATCCTCCTCCAGCCCCTTCAACCCTCCCTATGTCTGTAACCTCCTCCAGCCCGTACACCCCTCTCTATCTCTGTAACCTCGTCCAGTCCCTACAACCCTCCCTATCTCTGTAACCTCCTCCAGCCCCTACAACCCTTCCTATCTCTGTATCCTCCTCCAGACCCTTCAACCCTCCCTATCTCTGTAACCTCCTCCAGCCCCTACAACCCTCCCCATCTCTGTAACCTCCTCCAGCCCCTACAACCCTCCCCATCTCTGTAACCTCCTCCAGCCCCTACAACCCTCCCTATCTCTGTAACCTCCTCCAGCCCCTTCAACCCTCCCTATGTCTGTAACCTCCTCCAGCCCCTACAACCCTCTCTATCTCTGTAACCTCCTCCAGCCCCTACAACCCTCCCCATCTCTGTAACCTCCTCCAGCCCCTACAACCCTCCCTATCTCTGCCTACAACCCTCCCTAAACCCCATCCCCCCATATTTCTCTCTTGCTCTCTCTCGCTAAAAGCATCCCCTTTGACCAAGCTTTTGATCACCCATCCTAATCTCTCCTATCGGCCCGGGTGTCAGGTTTCTGCCCGTTTTGATGCTGCTGTCAAACAGTTTGGGATGTTTTGCTCTGTTGAAGGTGCTATTTAAATGTAAGTTGTTGTTGCTCACTGAGTGCTGTGCTGTGCAGGGGCCTACGCCAAGGAAGGACAGTGAGCCAGTCAGGCCTGATGAGAAGAAGAGGAAGGGGATTGGCAGCATTCTGGATCTGCGGCGACAGCCTCGCAATGAGCCCAGCAGCAGTGAGTAACAACCACATAGTCCTCCCTCTGAGACGTGTGCGCAGGACAACACGGAGCAGCTCTGAGGGGGAAGGGAGATCGGGGAGCCTGTACGCTGGAGAGGGGGATCGGGGATCCTGTACCCGGGAGAGGGGGATCGGGGATCCTGTACCCGGGAGAGGGGGATCGGGGATCCTGTACCCGGGAGAGGGAGATCGGGGATCCTGTACCCTGGAGAGGGAGATCGGGGATCCTGTACCCTGGAGAGGGAGATCGGGGATCCTGTACCCGGGAGAGGGAGATCGGGGATCCTGTACCCTGGAGAGGGAGATCGGGGATCCTGTACCCGGGAGAGGGAGATCGGGGATCCTGTACCCAGGAGAGGGAGAATGGGGATCCTGTACCCGGGAGAGGGAGAACGGGGATCCTGTACCCGGGAGAGGGAGATTGAGGCCATCTACAGGGACCCTCTACACTGGGGAATGTAAGGGAAGGAGAAGGCAGAAAGCAGAGGAGAGAAAGAGAAGCGATGGGAAGGAAGGAGAGGGGAGTGAGTGAGGGGAGCGGTAGAGGTGGGTGAGGGACTGACCCCTCTCCCCAAAGCAGCTTTAGCAGTGGAGACGTTTGCTGCCCTCTGCTGTCGCCTGCCTGTATGTGAAAGCTGCAGGATTACAGGCAGCAGTACTGGGCTACTGCCACTAGATGGTGGTGCCCTCCACTGTCGGATCCATGGGACACTCTGCTCCAGCGCAGGGGAGAGTGCGAGAGAGAGAGAGAGAGAGAGGTGGCCTCTGTGGGACAGAGCGTCACAAAGCAGGAGAGGGGCCAGCGGTGGGTGGGGAGAGAGAGAGTGCAGCAGTTTAGAGGGCTCAATAAGCACTGAAAGGTAATGTGACACAAGGGTGGGGGGGAGGAAGGGCAGGGGTCAGGTAAGGTACATCTGCCTCAATTTGTGTTTCTCACCCCCCCACCCCCCACGAGCCTCCGACAGCTTCTGCTGTCACCCCCCCCACCCCCCCAAGCCCCTGAACCTGCTGCTTAATTCTTCCTTTTGCTTTCCAGGTGCCGACCCACGACCAGAAGGAGGTAGATTTTCCTGCTGAATTTCTCGTTTCCGGGCCTGGGTCCCGCGTCCGTATCTTTCCCGGCGTTCCCGGCGCTCGTTGTGGGACAGGAGGGAGGAGGGGGTGGCGGTGTGCCAGGGAGTGCGTTCGGTGGGAGGAAGGCGGGAGGAGGCTGCAGAGTCAGGGACCGTCTCCCCCCCGACCCCACCCCCATCCCCATCCCAATCCAGTTGGAGAGGGACCGCTAAAGTTAGAGTCCGGATTGACTGCAGCGAGGCCGGACCCCGCTCCGTGGGGAGCGGCGTTCCCACCGGCCGGAGTCGAGACCCACCCATCCGATCAGCCACGCTCTCCAGTGGGGCAGCAGGCTGGAGAGGGCCGAATGGCCCCTCCTCCCTGCTCCTAGGCCCGATGCTCCTGTCACAGCCGGGGGGTACCGCGCCCAGCGCTCACCCCTCGCGTTGGGGGCGAGCCTTCCGGCACATTCCGGGCAGCTTGCGGTCCGATAGCACCGTTCCGGGAGTTCACCGCGATCCCGAGGCACTTTGACGGAGCCTGACACAGAGTCTCGTGGGGTATCAGGACAGGGGGGAACCAAACGCCTGGCCAGAGGGGTGGGTTTGAAGGGGCACCTTAACAGAGGAAAGCTTGGTCAAGAGGTGGAGAGGTTTCGAGAGGGAATTCCAGAGCTCAGAGCCCCCAGTGCAGCTGAAGGCCCGGCCGTCAATGGCAGAGCGATGGGAACTGTTGCGAGGGCTGTTCAAAAGGCCAATAGTGGAGGAGTTTACAGAGATAGGGAGGGTTGTAGGGGCTGGAGGAGGTTACAGAGATAGGGAGGGTTGTAGGGGCTGGAGGAGGTTACAGAGATAGGGAGGGTTGTAGGGGCTGGAGGAGGTTACAGAGATAGGGAGCGTTGTAGGGGCTGGAGGAGGTTACAGAGATAGGGAGGGTTGTAGGGGCTGGAGGAGGTTACAGAGATAGGGAGGGTCATAGGGGCTGGAGGAGGTTACAGAGATAGGGAGGGTTGTTGGGGCTGGAGGAGGTTACAGAGATAGGGTACGTTGTAGGGGCTGGAGGAGGTTACAGAGATAGGGAGGGTTGTAGGGGCTGGAGGAGGTTACAGAGATAGGGAGGGTTGTAGGGGCTGGAGGAGGTTAGATAGATAGGGAACGTTGTAGGGGCTGGAGGAGGTTACAGAGATAGGGAGAGTTGTAGGGGCTGGAGGAGATTACAGAGATAGGGAAGGTTGTAGGGGCTGGAGGAGGTTACAGAAATAGGGGGGGTTGTAGGGGCTGGAGGAGGTTACAGAGATAGGGAGGGTTGTAGGGGCTGGAGGAGGTTACAGAGATAGGGAGGGTCATAGGGGCTGGAGGAGGTTACAGAGATAGGGAGGGTTGTAGGGGCTGGAGGAGGTTACAGAGATAGGGAGGGTTGTAGGGGCTGGATGAGGTTACTTAGATAGGGAGGGTTGTAGGGGCTGGAGGAGGTTACTGAGTTAGGGAGGGTTGTAGGGGCTGGAGGAGGTTACAGAGATAGGGAGGGTTGTAGGGGCTGGAGGAGGTTACAGAGATAGGGAGGGTTGTAGGGGCTGGAAGAGGTTACAGAGAGAGGGAGGGTTGTAGGGGCTGGATGAGGTTACAGAGATAGGGAGGGTTGTAGGGGCTGGAAGAGGTTACAGAGAGAGGGAGGGTTGTAGGGGCTGGAGGAGGTTACAGAGATAGGGAGGGTTGTAGGGGCTGGAGGAGGTTACAGAGATAGGGAGGGTCATAGGGGCTGGAGGAGGTTACAGAGATAGGGAGGGTTGTAGGGGCTGGAGGAGGTTACAGAGATAGGGAGAGTTGTAGGGGCTTCAGGATGTTACTGAGATAGGGAAGGTTGTAGGGGCTGGAGGAGGTTACAGAGATAGGGAGAGTTGTAGGGGCTGGGGGAGGTTACAGAGATACGGAAGGTTGTAGGGGCTGGAGGAGGTTACAGAGATAGGGAGGGTTGTAGGGGCTGGAGGAGGTTACAGAGATAGGGAGGGTTGTTGGGGCTGGAGGAGGTTACAGAGATAGGGTAGGTTGTAGGGGCTGGAGGAGGTTACAGAGATAGGGAGGGTTGTAGGGGCTGGAGGAGGTTACAGAGATAGGGAGGGTTGTAGGGGCTGGAGGAGGTTAGAGAGATAGGGAAGGTTGTAGGGGCTGGAGGAGGTTACAGAGATAGGGAAGGTTGTAGGGGCTGGAGGAGATTACAGAGATAGGGAAGGTTGTAGGGGCTGGAGGAGGTTACAGAGATAGGGGGGGTTGTAGGGGCTGGAGGAGGTTACAGAGATAGGGAGGGTTGTAGGGGCTGGAGGAGGTTACTGAGATAGGGAGGGTCATAGGGGCTGGAGGAGGTTACAGAGATAGGGAGGGTTGTAGGGGCTGGAGGAGGTTACAGAGATAGGGAGGGTTGTAGGGGCTGGATGAGGTTACTTAGATAGGGAGGGTTGTAGGGGCTGGAGGAGGTTACTGAGTTAGGGAGGGTTGTAGGGGCTGGAGGAGGTTACAGAGATAGGGAGGGTTGTAGGGGCTGGAGGAGGTTACAGAGATAGGGAGGGTTGTAGGGGCTGGAAGAGGTTACAGAGAGAGGGAGCGTTGTAGGGGCTGGAGGAGGTTACAGAGATAGGGAGGGTTGTAGGGGCTGGAAGAGGTTACAGAGAGAGGGAGGGTTGTAGGGGCGGGAGGAGGTTACAGAGATAGGGAGGGTTGTAGGGGCTGGAGGAGGTTACAGAGATAGGGAGGGTCATAGGGGCTGGAGGAGGTTACAGAGATAGGGAGGGTTGTAGGGGCTGGAGGAGGTTACAGAGATAGGGAGAGTTGTAGGGGCTTCAGGATGTTACTGAGATAGGGAGGGTTTTAGGGGCTGGAGGAGGTTACAGAGATAGGGAGAGTTGTAGGAGCTGGAGGAGGTTACAGAGATATGGAAGGTTGTAGGGGCTGGAGGAGGTTACAGAGATAGGGAGGGTTGTAGGGGCTGGAGGAGGTTACTGAGATAGGGAGGGGTGTAGGGGCTGGAGGAGGTTACAGAGATAGGGAGGGTTGTAGGGGCTGGAGGAGATTACAGAGATAGGGAGGGTTGTAGGGGCTGGAGGAGGTTACAGAGATAGGGAGGTTGTAGGGGCTGGAGGAGCTTACAGAGATAGGGAGCGTTGTAGGGGCTGGAGGAGGTTACAAAGATAGGGAGCATTGTAGGGGCTGGAGGAGGTTACAGAGATAGGGAGGGTTGTAGGGGCTGGAGGAGGTTACAGAGATAGGGAGGGTTGTAGGGGCTGGAGGAGGTTACAGAGATAGGGAGTGTTGTAGGGGCTGGAGGAGGTTACAGAGATAGGGGGCGTTGTAGGGGCTGGAGGAGGTTACAGAGATAGGGGGGGTTGTAGGGGCTGGAGGAGGATACAGGGATAGGGAGGGTTGTAGGGGCTGGAGGAGGTTACAGAGATAGGGAGGGCTGTAGGATCTGGACGAGGTTACAGAGATAGGGAGGGTTGTAGGGGCTGGAGGAGGATACTGAGATAGGGAGGGTGGTCAAGGCTGGAGGAGGTTACAGAGATAGGGAGGGTTGTAGGGGCTGGAGGAGGTTACAGAAATAGCGAGGGTTGTAGGGGCTGGAGGAGGTTACAGAGATAGGGAGGGTTGTAGGGACTGGAGGAGGTTACAGAGATAGGGAGGGTTGTAGGGGCTGGAGGGGTTTACAGAGATAGGGAGTGTTGTAGGGGCTGGAGGAGGTTACAGAGATAGGGAGGGTCGTAGGGGCTATAGGAGGTTACAGAGATAGGGAGGGTCGTAGGGGCTGGAGGAGGTTACTGAGATATGGAGGGTTGTAGGGGCTGGATGAGGTTACAGAGATAGGGAGGGTTGTAGGGGCTGGAGGAGGTTACAGAGGTAGGGAGGGTTGTAGGGGCTGGAGGAGGTTACAGAGATGGGGAGGGTTGTAGGGGCTGGAGGAGGTTACAGAGATAGGGAGGGTTGTAGGGGCTGGAGGAGGTTACAGAGATAGGGAGGGTCGTAGGGGCTGGAGGAGGTTACTGAGATATGGAGGGTTGTAGGGGCTGGATGAGATTACAGAGATAGGGAGGGTTGTAGGGGCTGGAGGAGATTACAGAGATAGGGAGGGTTGTAGGGGCTGGAGGAGCTTACAGAGATAGGGAGCGTTTTAGGGGCTGGAGGAGGTTACAAAGATAGGGAGCATTGTAGGGGCTGGAGGAGGTTACAGAGATAGGGAGGGTTGTAGGGGCTGGAGGAGGTTACAGAGATAGGGAGGGTTGTAGGGGCTGGAGGAGGTTACAGAGATAGGGAGTGTTGTAGGGGCTGGAGGAGGTTACAGAGATAGGGGGCGTTGTAGGGGCTGGAGGAGGTTACAGAGATAGGGGGGGTTGTAGGGGCTGGAGGAGGATACAGGGATAGGGAGGGTTGTAGGGGCTGGAGGAGGTTACAGAGATAGGGAGGGCTGTAGGATCTGGACGAGGTTACAGAGATAGGGAGGGTTGTAGGGGCTGGAGGAGGATACTGAGATAGGGAGGGTGGTCAAGGCTGGAGGAGGTTACAGAGATAGGGAGGGTTGTAGGGGCTGGAGGAGGTTACAGAAATAGCGAGGGTTGTAGGGGCTGGAGGAGGTTACAGAGATAGGGAGGGTTGTAGGGGCTGGAGGAGGTTACAAATATAGGGAGGGTTGTAGGGGCTGGAGGAGGTTATTGATTTCGGGAGGGTTGTAGGGGCTGGAGGAGGTTACAGAGATAGGGAGGGTTGTAGGGGCTGGAGGAGGTTACAAATATAGGGAGGGTTGTAGGGGCTGGAGGAGGTTATTGATTTAGGGAGGGTTGTAGGGGCTGGAGGAGGTTACAGAGATAGGGAGGGTTGTAGGGGCTGGAGGAGGTTACAGAGATAGGGTGGGTTGTAGGGGCTGGAAGAGGTTACAGAGAGAGGGAGGGTTGTAGGGGATGCAGG
This sequence comes from Carcharodon carcharias, assembly GCF_017639515.1. Lineage (NCBI taxonomy): Eukaryota > Metazoa > Chordata > Chondrichthyes > Lamniformes > Lamnidae > Carcharodon > Carcharodon carcharias. Next base: position 10,429,451 of record NC_054495.1, read on the forward strand.
AGATTACAGAGATAGGGAGGGTCATATGGGCTGGAGGAGGTTACAGAGATAGGGAGGGTTGTAGGGGCTGGAGGAGGTTACAGAGATAAGGAGGGTTGTAGGGTCTGGAGGAGGTTACAGAGATAGGGTCGTAGGGGCTGGAGGAGGTTACAGAGATAGGGAGGGTTGTAGGGGCTGGAGGAGGTTACAGAGATAGGGAGGGTTGTAGGGGCTGGAGGAGGTTACAGAGATAGGGAGGGTTGTAGGGTCTGGAGGAGGTTACAGAGATTGGGAAGGTTGCAGGGGATGGTGGAGGTTACAGAGATGGGGGGGTTGTAGGGGCTGGAGGAGGTTACAGAGATAGGGAGAGTTGTAGGGGCTGGAAGAGGTTACAGAGATAGGGAGAGTTGTAGGGGCTGGAGGAGGTTACAGAGATAGGGAGGGTTGTAGGAGCTGGAGGAGGTTACGGAGATAGGGAGGGTTGAGACCATGGTGGGGAGTGTAGAAGATGAATATTACAGTTATTTGCTGCCCTACTGGGAGATGGTGTCGGTCAGCGAGCACTGGGGGTGTTGAATGAATGGGACTTGTAGTAAGTTGGGTGGTGGGGTAGACCAGTTAGGGATGGAGGGCGGAAAGCCAGACAGGAATGTGTTGGAATAGCCCAGTGTGAAGTTAAAAAAAAGTCTCGGGTGAGGGTTTCCGCAGCGGATGAGCTGCAGCAGGCGTCGATAAGCTGTTTTAGAGATATTGACTGAGGGATAAATATTGGCCTCACGGCAGCAAGGAGAACTCCCCCTTTCTCCAGCTAATAGCGGTCAGGAGATCCACCTGACAGGGTAGAGGGATCTTGGTTTCATGTATGAAACCTGGCCCTTCTGACAGTGCAGCACTCCCTCAGTACTGACCCTCTGACAGTGCAGCACTCCCTCAGTACTGACCATCTGACAGTGCAGCACTCCCTCAGTACTGACCATCTGACAGTGCAGCACTCCCTCTGTACTGACCCCCAGACAGTGCAGCACTCCCTCATTACTGATCCTCTGACAGTGCAGCACTCCCTCTGGTAGTGAACTAGGCAGGTGCCGCTTGTACTGGAACCTTCCTGGTCAAAGTGTGGCTGTGAGTTGAGTGTTTGCAACCTCGCAGTGCCCAGAGCCTCGCAGTGCCCACAGCCTCGCAGTGCCCAGAACCTCGCAGTGCCCACAGCCTTGCAGTGCCCACAGCCTCACAGTGCCCACAGCCTCGCAGTGCCCGCAGCCTCGCGGTGCCCCGAACCTCACAGTGCCCACAGCCTCACAGTGCCCAGAACCTCGCATTGCCCAGAACCTCACGGTGCCCACAGCCTCGCAGTGCCCAGAACCTCGCATTGCCCAGAACCTCACGGTGCCCACAGCCTCGCAGTGCCCACAGCCTTGCAGTGCCCAGAACCTCACAGTGCCCAGAACCTCGCAGTGCCCACAGCCTCGCGGTGCCCAGAACCTCACAGTGCCCACAGCCTCGCGGTGCCCAGAAACTCGCAGTGCCCACAGTCTCGCAGTGCCCAGAACCTCGCGGTGCCCACAGCCTCGCAGTGCCCAGAACCTCGCACTGCCCACAGCCTCGCAGTGCCCAGAACCTCGCAGTGCCCACAGCCTCGCAGTGCCCAGAACCTCGCAGTGCCCACCGCCTCGCGGTGCCCAGAACCTCGCAGTGCCCACAGCCTCACAGTGCCCAGAACCTCGCGGTGCCCACAGCCTCGCAGTGCCCAGAACCTCGCAGTGCCCACCGCCTCGCGGTGCCCAGAACCTCGCAGTGCCCACAGCCTCACAGTGCCCAGAACCTCGCGGTGCCCACAGCCTCGCAGTGCCCAGAACCTCGCAGTGCCCACAGCCTCGCAGTGCCCACAACCTCGCGGTGCCCACAGCCTCGCAGTGCCCAAAGCCTCGCAGTACCCAAAGCCTCGCGGTGCCCACAGCCTCACGGAGCCCACAGCCTCACAGTGCCCACAGGTCTCGCAGTGCCCAGAACCTCGCAGTGCCCACAGCCTCGCAGTGCCCACAGCCTCGCGGTGCCCACAGCCTCGCGGTGCCCAGAACCTCGCGGTGCCCACAGCCTCACAGTGCCCACAGTCTCGCAGTGCCCAGAAACTTGCAGTGCCCACAGCCTCGCAGTGCCCAGAACCTCACAGTGCCCAGAATCTTGCAGTGCCAACAGCCTCACAGTGCCCAGAACCTCCCAGTGCCCACAGCCTCGCAGTTCCCAGAACCTCGCAGTGCCCACAGCCTCGCAGTGCCCACAGCCTCGCAGTGCCCACAGCCTCGCGGTGCCCAGAACCTCACGGTGCCCACAGCCTCGCAGTGCCAGAACCTCACAGCGCCCACAGCCTCGCAGTGCCCACAGCCTCACAGCGCCCACAGCCTCGCAGTGCCCAGAACCTCGCAGTGCCCACAGCCTCGCAGTGTCCACAGCCTCGCAGTGCCCACAGCCTCGCGGTGCCCACAGCCTCGCGGTGCCCAGAACCTCGCAGTGCCCACAGCCTCGCAGTGCCCACAGCCTCACAGTGCCCAGAACCTCGCAGTGCCCACAGCCTCGCAGTGCCCACAGCCTCGCAGTGCCCAGAACCTCGCAGTGCCCAGAACCTCGCAGTGCCCACAGCCTCGCAGTGCCCAGAACCTCGCAGTGCCCACAACCTCGCAGTGCCCACAAACTCGCGGTGCCCAGAACCTCACAGTGCCCACAGCCTCGCAGTGCCCACAGCCTCGCAGTGCCCAGAACCTCACAGTGCCCAGAACCTCGCAGTGCCCACAGCCTCGCAGTGCCCAGAACCTCGCAGTGCCCACAGCCTCGCAGTGCCCAGAACCTCGCAGTGCCCACAGCCTCGCAGTGCCCAGAACCTCGCAGTGCCCACCGCCTCGCAGTGCCCAGAACCTCGCAGTGCCCACAGCCTCACAGTGCCCAGAACCTCGCGGTGCCCACAGCCTCGCAGTGCCCAGAACCTCGCAGTGCCCACAGCCTCGCAGTGCCCAGAACCTCGCGGTGCCCACAGCCTCACAGTGCCCAAAGCCTCGCAGTGCCCAAAGCCTCGCAGTGCCCACAGCCTCACGGTGCCCACAGCCTCACAGTGCCCACAGTCTCGCAGTGCCCAGAACCTCGCAGTGCCCACAGCCTCGCAGTGCCCACAGCCTCGCGGTGCCCAGAACCTCGCGGTGCCCAGAACCTCGCGGTGCCCACAGCCTCACAGTGCCCACAGTCTCGCAATGCCCAGAAACTTGCAGTGCCCACAGCCTCGCAGTGCCCAGAACCTCACAGTGCCCAGAATCTTGCAGTGCCAACAGCCTCGCAGTGCCCAGAACCTCCCAGTGCCCACAGCCTCGCAGTGCCCACAGCCTCGCAGTGCCCACAGCCTCGCAGTGCCCCCAACTTCGCAGTGCCCACAGCCTCGCAGTGCCCACAGCCTTGCAGTGCCCACAGCCTTGCAGTGCCCACAGCCTCGCGGTGCCCACAGCCTCGCGGTGCCCAGAACCTCACGGTGCCCAGATCCTCGTGGTGCCCAGAGCCTCGCGGTGCCCACAGCCTCGCAGTGCCCACAGCCTCGCAGTACCCACAGCCTCTCAGTGCCCACAGCCTCGTAGTGCCCACAGCCTCGCAGTGCCCACAGATTAATGGAGCCTGACCTCACCTCAATACGATCAGCAAAAACATTGGGGCAGTCTTATCACACGAACACCCAGTCACCTGCTAGTGTTCACCTCTGCGCCCCACCCTCACAGCCAGCAGCCAGCTCTAGAAAACCAGAGGGTCATTAAGCTGACGTTCCGGTCTCTCCTCCATCCACAAGTGAAAGCAGCTGTCGACCGGAAGAATTCCAGCCATGCGGTCAAATCGCAGCTCGACTCCATCACCGGCAGGCACAAGGCCAGCGGAGCATCGCTCGATGTGTCCGAGATCAGCGGGACCTCTGGGACCAGTCAGGCACTCCCCAGGGAAGACTCGGAGTCTGACATAGGTAAGCAGTGTAAGGGAGCTGGGTTAACATCAGTACAGATACAGTCAGTAACACAGGGTGCTGGAGGAGAGGGGTTACAGAGTGACAGTGTGAGGGAGCTGGATTAACATCAGTAGAGATACAGTCTGTAACACAGGGTGCTGGAGGAGAGGGGTTACAGAGTGACAGTGTGAGGGAGCTGGATTAACATCAGTAGAGATGCAGTCAGTAACACGGCGCTGGGGGAGAGCGGTTACTGAGTGACAGTGTGAGGGAGCTGGATTAACATCAGTTGAGATACAGTCAGTAACACAGAGTGCTGGGGGGAGAGGGGTTACAGTGTGACAGTGTGAGGGGTTACAGTGTGACAGTGTGAGGGAGCTGGATTAACATCAGTAGAGATACAGTCAGTAACAGAGGGCGCTGGGGGAGAGGGGTTACAGAGTGACAGTGTGAGGGAGCTGGGTTAACATCAGTAAAGATACAGTCAGTAACCCCGGGTGCTGGGGGGAGAGGGGTTACAGAGTGACAGTGTGAGGGAGCTGGATTTACATCAGTACAGATACAGTCAGTAACACAGGGCACTGGGGAGGGAGAGGGGTTACTGAGTGACAGTGTGAGGGAGCTGGGTTAACATCAGTAGAGATACAGTCAGTAACACAGGGTTCTGGGGGAGAGGGGTTACAGAGTGACAGTGTGAGGGAGCTGGATTAACATCAGTAGAGATACAGTCAGTAACACAGGGCGCTGGGGGAGAGGGGTTGCAGAGTGACAGTGTGGGGGAGCTGGGTTAACATCAGTAGAGATACAGTCAGTAACACAGGGCACTGGGGGAGAGGGGTTACAGAGTGACAGTGTGGGGGAGCTGGGTTAACATCAGTAGAGATACAGTCAGTAACACTGGGTGCTGGGGGAGAGGGGTTACTGAGTGAGAGGGAGCTGGATTAACATCAGTAGAGATACAGTCAGTAACACAGGGTGCTGGAGGAGAGGGGTTGCAGAGTGACAGTGTGAAGGAGCTGGGTTAACATCAGTAGAGATACAGTCAGTAACACAGGGCACTGGAGGAGAGGGGTTACAGAGTGACAGTGTGAGGGAGCTGGATTAACACCAGTACAGATACAGTCAGTAACACAGGGTGCTGGAGGAGAGGGGTTACAGAGTGACAGTGTGAGGGAGCTGGGTTAACATCAGTAGAGATACAGTCAGTAACACAGGGCGCTGGGGTGAGGGGTTTCAGAGTGACAGTGTAAGGGAGCTCGGTTAACATCAGTAGAGATACAGTCAGTAACTCAGGGTGCTGAGGGAGAGGGGTTACAGAGTGACAGTGTGAGGGAGCTGGGTTAACATCAGGATAGATACAGTCAGTAACACAGGGCGCTGGAGGATAGGGGTTACAGAGTGACAGTGTGAGGGAGCTGGGTTAATATCAGTAGAGGTACAGTCAGGAACACAGGGTGCTGGAGAAGAGGGGTTACAGAGTGACAGTGTGAGGGAGCTGGGTTAACATCAGGATAGATACAGTCAGTAACACAGGGCGCTGGAGGATAGGGGTTACAGAGTGACAGTGTGAGGGAGCTGGGTTAATATCAGTAGAGGTACAGTCAGGAACACAGGGTGCTGGAGAAGAGGGGTTACAGAGTGACAGTGTGAGGGAGCTGGGTTAACATCAGGATAGATACAGTCAGTAACACAGGGCGCTGGAGGATAGGGGTTACAGAGTGACAGTGTGAGGGAGCTGGGTTAATATCAGTAGAGGTACAGTCAGGAACACAGGGCGCTGGAGAAGAGGGGTTACAGAGTGACAGTGTGAGGGAGCTGGGTTAACATCAGTAGAGATACAGTCAGTAACACCGCGTGCTGCGGGGAGAGGGGTTACTGAGTTACAGTGTGAGGGAGCTGGTTTAACATCAGTACAGATACAGTCAGTAACACAGGGCGCTGTGGTTACTGAGTGACAGTATGAGGGAGCTGGTTTAACATCAGTAGAGATACAGTCATAACACAGACCGCAGTGGTTACTGAGTGACAGTGTGAGGGAGCTGGTTTAACATCAGTAGAGATACAGTCAGTAACACAGGGCGCTGGAGGAGAGGGGTTACTGAGTGACAGTGTGAGGGAGCTGGATTAACGCCAGTACAGATACATTCAGTAACATAAGGCACTGGGGTTACTGAGTGACAGTGTGAGGGCATTGGTTTAACATCGGTAGAGATACAGTCAGTAACACAGGCGCTGGGGGAGAGGGGTTACTGATTGACAGTGTGAGGGAGCTGGATTAACATCAGTAGAGATAGTCTGTAACACAGGGTGCTCGGGGGAGAGGGGTTACTGAGTGACAGTGTGAGGGAGCAGGATTATAATCAGTAGAGATACAGTCAGTAACACAGGGCGCTGGGGGGAGAGGGGTTACTGAGTGACAGTGTGAGGGAGCTGGATTATAATCAGTAGAGATACAGTCAGTAACACAGGGTGCTGGGGGGAGAGGGGTTACTGAGTGACAGTGTGAGGGAGCTGGATTAACATCTGTACAGATACAGTCAGCAACACAGAGCACTAGGGGGAGAGGGGTTACAGAGTGACAGTGTGAGGGAGCTGGGTTAACATCAGTTGAGATACAGTCAGTAACACAGGGAGCTGGGGGAGAGGGGTTACAGAGTGATAGTGTGAGGGAGCTGGGTTAAAATCAGTAGAGATACAGTCAGTAACACAGGGCGCAGTGGTAACTGTGACATTGTGAGGGAGCTGGATTAACATCAGTAGAGATACAGTCAGTAACACAGGGAGCAGGGGGAGAGGGGTTACTGAGTGACAGTGTGAGGGAGCTGGGTTAACATCAGTAGAGATACAGTCAGTAACACACAGCGCTGGGGTGAGGGGTTTCAGAGTGACAGTGTGAGGGAGCTGGATTAACATCAGTAGAGATACAGTCAGTAACACAGGGTGCTCGGGGGAGAGGGGTTACTGAGTGACAGTGTGAGGGAGCAGGATTATAATCAGTAGAGATACAGTCAGTAACACAGGGCGCTGGGGGGAGAGGGGTTACTGAGTGACAGTGTGAGGGAGCTGGATTATAATCAGTAGAGATACAGTCAGTAACACAGGGTGCTGGGGGGAGAGGGGTTACTGAGTGACAGTGTGAGGGAGCTGGATTAACATCTGTACAGATACAGTCAGCAACACAGAGCACTAGGGGGAGAGGGGTTACAGAGTGACAGTGTGAGGGAGCTGGGTTAACATCAGTTGAGATACAGTCAGTAACACAGGGAGCTGGGGGAGAGGGGTTACAGAGTGATAGTGTGAGGGAGCTGGGTTAAAATCAGTAGAGATACAGTCAGTAACACAGGGCGCAGTGGTAACTGTGACATTGTGAGGGAGCTGGATTAACATCAGTAGAGATACAGTCAGTAACACAGGGAGCAGGGGGAGAGGGGTTACTGAGTGACAGTGTGAGGGAGCTGGGTTAACATCAGTAGAGATACAGTCAGTAACACACAGCGCTGGGGTGAGGGGTTTCAGAGTGACAGTGTGAGGGAGCTGGATTAACATCAGTAGAGATACAGTCAGTAACACAGGGAGCAGGGGGAGAGGGGTTACTGAGAGACAGTGTGAGGGAGCTGGGTTAACATCAGTAGAGATACAGTCAGTAACACACGGCGCTGGGGTGAGGGGTTTCAGAGTGACAGTGTGAGGGAGCTGGATTAACATCAGTAGAGATACAGTCAGTAACACAGGGAGCAGGGGGAGAGGGGTTACTGAGTGACAGTGTGAGGGCATTGGTTTAACATCAGTAGAGATACCGTCAGTAAAATAGGGCGCTGGGGTTACTGAGTGACAGTGTGAGGGAGCTGGTTTAACATCAGTAGAGATACAGTCATAACATAAGGCACTGGGGTTACTGAGTGACAGTGTGAGGGCATTGGTTTAACATCAATAGACATACAGTCTGTAACACAGCGTGCTGGGGGGAGAGGGGTTACTGTTGACAGTGTGAGGGAGCTGGATTAACATCAGTAGAGATACAGTCAGTAACACAGGGAGCAGGGGGAGAGGGGTTACTGAGTGACAGTGTGAGGGCATTGGTTTAACATCAGTAGAGATACCGTCAGTAAAATAGGGCGCTGGGGTTACTGAGTGACAGTGTGAGGGAGCTGGTTTAACATCAGTAGAGATACAGTCATAACATAAGGCACTGGGGTTACTGAGTGACAGTGTGAGGGCATTGGTTTAACATCAATAGACATACAGTCTGTAACACAGCGTGCTGGGGGGAGAGGGGTTACTGTTGACAGTGTGAGGGAGCTGGATTAACATCAGTAGAGATACAGTCAGTAACACAGGGAGCAGGGGGAGAGGGGTTACTGAGTGACCGTGTGAGGGCATTGGTTTAACATCAGTAGAGATACCGTCAGTAAAATAGGGCGCTGGGGTTACTGAGTGACAGTGTGAGGGAGCTGGTTTAACATCAGTAGAGATACAGTCAGTAACACAGGGAGCAGGGGGAGAGGGGTTACTGAGTGACAGTGTGAGGGCATTGGTTTAACATCAGTAGAGATACCGTCAGTAAAACAGGGCGCTGGGGTTACTGAGTGACAGTGTGAGGGAGCTGGTTTAACATCAGTAGAGATACAGTCATAACATAAGGCACTGGGGTTACTGAGTGACTGTGTGAGGGCATTGGTTTAACATCAGTAGAGATACAGTCAGTAACACAGGGCGCTGGGGGAGAGGGGTTACTGATTGACAGTGTGAGGGAGCTGGATTTACATCAGTAGAGATACAGTCTGTAATACAGCGTGCTGGGGGGAGAGGGGTTACTGTTGACAGTGTGAGGGAGCAGGATTATAATCAGTAGAGTTACAGTCAGTAACACAGGGCGCTGGGGGGAGAGGGGTTACTGAGTGACAGTGTGAGGGAGCTGGATTAACATCAGTAGAGATACAGTCAGTAACACAGGGTGCTGGGGGGAGAGGGGTTACCGAGTGACCGTGTGAGGGAGCTGGATTCACGTCGGAGCGGTAACCGTGTATCATTAACACTATCCTTCTGCTTGACTCAGGTCACCCCTTGAGCAGCTCGAGACCAGGGAATGAGAACCAGCCCTTTCCTGACTCCGGAGATGGCAGCCTGCGGACAGGAGCCTCGAGTGAGCAGGTGCCCGGAGGAGAGCACGGGCCGGAGGAGGGAGCCGAGAACGAGAGGTGAGACCCCGCGGCCTGATGGTGGGTCAGTTTGTGTGGCTTTGCTGCCGCTGGTTTGTGTGGACCCAGTCTTTAACATTGCTGTGCTCCTGTCGTGCCTTTGTGTGATTGTCCGCCGCCGTTCTCCAGGAGGTGAGCAAAGTTGGGCAGCTCCCTTGGGCGCCTCAGTGCTGACAGAGCCAGAGTCCAGGCCCTGCCCTGCGCCGTGTCTGCTGGTCAGCCGCACTCCCTCTGCCCTCGGGGTCCCTGAGGGGAGCCACTTACGCTTCCTGACTCCCACCAGCTGAGGGGGGGACACCGAGACCCCCCTATACGTTCGGAGATTTGTGTCCTCAGTCGGGACTCTGGAGCTGGTGAGGGTCTGGGGGCACCAGTGGGCACTGGGCGTGTGTCTTGTCCGTGCCCCCTTTACGTTGTAGGTGATCGGAGGATGGGAATTGATCTGGCTCCCTGGCATTCTCTGATTCCCACTCATCTGCTGTTGCTGCCGCCGCTGCTCAGCCTATTCCCTGTGAGTATCTCTCTCTCTCTCTGTCTCTCTCTCTCTATCTCTCTATCCCTGACCTTACCCCCCCCCAACGCTGCAGTCCCGTCAAAAAGAAACCTCGCCTGCCAGCTTCTCCCTCCCAACCACCCGTGGATCCTGCACCCCCCTCCCCCCCCCCACCACCGGCGCTGCCACTCCTGGGCATGGTGGGGAGTGGGTGGAGAGGGACACTCCGTGAGAGCTTAGTGCCCCTCCTCGCTGACCCGAGCAGCGGTGGGCTGAGAGTGGGACGCTCGCTGGCCCTCCCTGTTCCTGCGCCCTCCCTCCCTCCCTCCCTCCCTCGCTCGCTCGCTCGTGCTGTCCTCTGGCAGCTATGGAAACAAAGCGGATCATGCACAGCTGTTACTTGTTTGACCGAACTGTAGAGGGTCCGTGTGCAGAAATCGCTGGAAGCTTTAGTGCCTAGGAATGGAAGATAATCGAAATCCCAGTGCAATGTCAGCCCTCATCTCCAGGGGGTGGGAGTGACGTCACAGCTGGACAGAGCTCTGGTTAGACCCCCTCCCGCCCTCTGGAGTGTAACAGTGTTCAGGCTTGGGCAGCGCATCTGAGGAGGGACATACTGACCTTGAAGGGGGCACACAGCGCAGAACGATAGCCGACCTTAAAGGGTTAAATCGGAGGGGTGGGGGGGGGTGGTGGTGGGTGGGTTGCACACACGCGGCTTGTATTCCCCTCGATTTCCCTCGATGGGGGGGGGGCGACCTAATCGAGGTGTTTAGGAATATAAGAGATCAGAGCACAGGGGCAGCAGGAGGCCATTCAGCCCCTTCCAGCCTGCTCCACCATTCGATAAGATCCGATGGTGGGGGGGGGGGGCGGAGGGCGGTCTCAGCTCCACTTTCCTGTCTGCGTCCCCCACCCACCCCATCCCCGGTGACCCTTGACTCCCTTGCCTGACTCGGTCGTGAATCAGTTCACTGACTCGGCCTCCAGTGCTCCCTGGGGAACAGAATTCCACAGGGGAAAGACCCCCCCCCCACCCCTTGTGAGGGTAAAAAATTCTCCTCCTCTCCGCTAATACTGAATGTGCTCCCCCCCCCCACTAGCTCTAGTCGTCCGTACGAGAGGGAACATTCTCCCAGTATCCACCTGACCAAAGCCCCCTGACAATCATTGTGTTTCAATAAGATTCCCCCTCATCCTTTTGAACTCCAATGGCGACAGGCCCAGCCTTTTCAACCGAGCCTCGTAAGGTATCCCCTCGATGCCAGGAACTTCCTCCTTCAAACAAGGAAGACAAAAAGCTGTGCAGGGTCCTCCAGATGTGGCGTCGCCAAGGCCCCTGTACAGCTGCAGTAAAACACCCCCACTTTTATACTCCATTTCCCTGCACCTCCGCCAACCGCCCCCCCACCCCCCCCGCCACCAAACCCCAACAGGGGACTGATGGATTCACTCGGGTGGATGGAGAGGAACTGTCTCCTCTGGCGGAGGGGGGGATAGGGGGTTTTGGGGATGTGCGGGACAATCCGGGAACAAGGGAGCCAGGAGACACTGCGCGCCAGGGGGGCTGCGCAGTCGCTTGAAACTTTCCAGACCCCTGGAAGTTGGAAGAGGAACGTTGCTGGGAATCGTTGTGTAAAGTGGCAGCCAGGGCAGGTGGAAGGGAGCGGACCCTGGGCAGCGCCAGAGGAAGGCGCTTGGGGAGATTGTGGGTGGGATGGGAGCGCCAGCCCCTGCAAAGCCCCCCTACCCCCCCCCCCACCCCACCCCCATGCTCTGTGTGACTTTCCCGGCTGTGGGTTTCCACCGATACATTTCAGATGGTTGACCCCCTCGCTCGCTCCCCGATTTGGTGGTTACCCTTGCGACCCACGGGCCCTGCACCGGCCGGGTTCAGAGGGCACTGCCCCCCCCACTCCATCCCGTGCTTGGCAGTCTGCCATCTGGAATAGATCGAGTGTGATTCCCCCCCTGCAGCCCGTTCCCCTCCCCCCCCAAACCCCGGGTCTTGTGTGGCCTTTGCAGTGTCAGCTTTGTGTGTAGCCTTATCATAGAGTGTGATCTAACCCTATTAACACAGCGGGCCAGGCTGTCAGGGGCGGGGGGGTGGTTGTTGGGGGGAGTGTGGTGTTAAGGGGCTTTTGGGAGAGAACAGGACCTCTGGCTGGGGATGCACGGGGTAAATGGGCTGAGCTCCTGGCCTCAGCCCACGCGTCAAGAGTGGCCACGCTGCTCTTATCCCGAAGGGTTCCTGTATCCCAGTGAGTCAGCTCCCTCGAAAGGACAGCGAGAAGAAGGCAGGGACACCGTACCCTTGCTAAAGTGCGTCCCATTTGTGAGATGTGGCAAATGCAGGAGGGTGAGAGAGAGAGTGTGCATGTCTGAGGGCCTGAGCAAGAGGGTGAGAGCGTGTGTGTGTGTGACCTCGAGAGTGTGTGTGTGTGTGAGCGGGTGTGAGCGTGAGAGCATGCGCAAGTGTGTGTGAGCGCGAGAGCCTGTGCGTGCATGTGAGCGCGAGAGCCTGTGCGTGCGTGTGAGCGCGAGAGCCTGCGCGTGTGTGTGTGTGAGCGCGAGAGCCTACGTGTGAGTGTGAGCGCGAGAGCCTGCGTGTGTGTGTGTGAGCGCGAGAGCCTGCGTGTGTGTGTGTGTGAGCGCGAGAACCTGCGTGTGTGTGTGTGAGAGCGCGAGAGCCTGCGCGTGTGTGTGAGCGCGAGAGCCTGCGCGTGTGTGTGAGCGCGAGAGCCTGCGCGTGTGTGTGAGCGCGAGAGCCTGCGCGTCTGTGTGAGCGCGAGAGCCTGCGCGTCTGTGTGAGCGCGAGAGCCTGCGCGTCTGTGTGAGCGCGAGAGCCTGCGCGTCTGTGTGAGCGCGAGAGCCTGCGCGTCTGTGTGAGCGCGAGAGCCTGCGCGTCTGTGTGAGCGCGAGAGCCTGCGCGCATGTGTGAGCACGAGAGCGTATATGTGAGCGCGAGAGCGTGTGTGTGAGTGTGCGTGCATTTGTGAGCGCGAGATCGCGCATGCGCGTGTGTGAGCGTGTGTGTGCGTGTGTGAGCGTGAGAGCCTGCGCGTGTGCGTGAGTGCGTGTGTGAGCGCGAGAGCCTGCGCGTGTGTGTGCGCATGTGAGCGCGAGAGCGTGCGCGTCTGTGTGAGCGCGAGAGCGTGCATGTCTGTGTGAGCGCGAGAGCGTGCGCGTCTGTGTGAGCGCGAGAGCGTGCGCGTCTGTGTGAGCGCGAGAGCGTGCGCGTCTGTGTGAGCGCGAGAGCCTGCGCGTAATTGTGAGCGCTAGAGCCTGTGCGCGTGTGTGAGCGTGAGAGCCTGTGCGCGTGTGTGAGCGCATGTGTGAGCGCGAGAGCATGCGCGTGTGTGAGAGCGTGAGAGCATGCGCGTGTGTGTGAGCGCGAGAGCATGCGCGCGTGTGTGAGCGCGAGAGCATGCGCGTGTGTGTGAGCGCGAGAGCATGCGTGTGTGTGAGCGCAAGAGCATGCGCACGTGTGAGCGCGAGAGCATGCGCGCGTGTGTGAACGTGAGAGCATGCGCGCGTGTGTGAGCGCGAGAGCATGCGCGCATGTGTGAGCGCGAGAGCATGCGCGCATGTGTGAGCGCGAAAGCATGCGCGTGTATGTGAGCGTGAGAGCATGCGCTAGTGTGTGAGTGCGAGGGCCTGCGCGCGTGTGTGTGAGCGTGAGAGCATGCGCAAGTGTGTGTTAGCGTGAGAGCATGCGCAAGTGTGTGTGTTCGCGAGAGCCTGTGCGTGTGTGTGAGCGCGAGAGCCTGTGCGTGTGTGTGAGCGCGAGAGCCTGCGCGTGTGTGTGAGCGCGAGAGCCTGCGCGTGTGTGTGAGCGCGAGAGCCTGTGTGTGTGTGTGAGCGCGAGAGCCTGTGCGTGTGTGTGAGCGCGAGAGCCTGCGCATTTGTGTGCGCGAGGGCCTGCGCGTGTGTGTGAGCACGAGGGCCTGCGCGTGTGTGTGAGCGCGAGAGCCTGTGTGTGTGTGTGAGCGCGAGAGCCTGTGCGTGTGTGTGAGCGCGAGAGCCTGCGCATTTGTGTGCGCGAGGGCCTGCGCGTGTGTGTGAGCACGAGGGCCTGCGCGTGTGTGTGAGCGCGAGGGCCTGCGCGTGTGTGTGAGCGCGAGAGCCTGCGTGTGTGTGAGCGCGAGTGCGAGCGTGAGTGCCAGCATGTGTGTGTGTGTGTGTGTGTGAGCGCGAGAGCCTGCACGTGAATGTGTGGGGATGTTACTGGAACCAAATAGTTCAATACAGAGAGCTGAGGAAATCCCCCCCACCCCCACCCGCCCGTACCCCTCCCCCCCACCCAGCCACCTCACCGTCAACTTGTGGGGCTGCGGCCGGTGGGCCGAGGCGAGGAGGTGGGACCAGAGCAGGCTGCAGTCGGGGAGAGAGACCTGGGCCTGGGAGCACACGGAAAGAGTCAGCATCCTCCCCGGAGACTGGCTGTGCCCTCGTGTGGTCCAGCCACTGAACCCAGAGGTCACACTCAAACCTGAGCAAGTGAACGATACCAGCGCCTCAAACCGAGGTGGGGGGGGGGTGGGGGGAAACGCAGCCTGGAAAAGTGGGGAGGGGAGTTGAAATGGCCAGCGTTCCTCCGTTCACTGGACCCGGCTGCTGAAGTGCCTGCGAGTGACCTGCGCAGGTTCCCCAGGGCCCCTCCTTGGCCCCCCCCCCCCCCCCCGCCTCTCTCTCCCTCTCTCAATGTCCTGATATTAATGGCTTGCAATGCTCTGTCCACAGAAGGAAACTCAGGTTGGTGGTGGTGGTGGTGATGCATGTTTCTTCTTCACTGGGGAGGCACATGGGCTGTGCTCTAGTGCTAAAGAGAGCAGGTGACGTGACTGTAAATGTCTGACGTGACGCGCAGGTCAGGATAAGTATTGCCAAGGCCGACCCAAACCCCCACCCCCACCTCGTATCGCCATCCTCCTCCGGGCCCCACACGGAGTGAGCCTCGTCTCCTCACCTCACACTCACCTCACAACCCCCCCCCCCCCCCCCCCACCCACCACCCTCACCCCCTCCCACAGGCTTCCCGTGGCCCCCACCCCCCCCTTCCAACCGGACCCTGTCCTGTCACTACCCCATGCACCACCCCACCACCCCCCCCCCCCACCACCCCTCCCCTCCAACATCCCCGTGAGTCCTGGCTGGACAGCAGTGGGGACATTCCCGACGGAGAGATACCTGGAGGCCGGGCCTGACAGCCTCCCCGCCCACGACACCCCTCACTGCCCTCACCGTCCCTCCTTCCCCCCCCCCCCCCCCCCCACCCCACCGCCCACCGCAGCTTGGTCCTGGCCTGGAACTGGCAGCCAGCAGCTCAGACCCTAACTCCGAGAGGCCCCTTCACTCAGGCCCGAGGCCTGTCACTCGCTTGGAGCTGGAGCGCCCTCAGATCGGCCTGGTGATCCAGGCTGGCGGTGCCATCGCCGTGTCCGAGCTCTCTCCTCCCACCGCCACCACCCTCCCCACCCCCCACCCCCCGCGTGGCCTGCCCGCACCCCCCCCCCCCTCCTCACCCCCTCCCCTCCTTCCCCATCTCACCCACACTCTGGTCAGGAACTCTCCTTTCCCCTGTTAGCCTGCGTCGGGCTCTCTCTCTCTCTCTCTCGCTGTGTCTGTCTCTGGCTCTCTGCACTCGTTCTCTCTCTCTCGCTCTCTCCTACCCCTCTCGCCTCGTTCCTTCCATTCTCTCCAACTTCCTATCTCTTCCTGCCTCCACCTGGTCCCTCCACCCTCCTCCTCCTCCTCCTCCTCCTCCTCCTCCTCCTCCTCCTCTCCCCTCACCCCAGCCCTCTCTTTCTTTCCCCCCTCATCACCGCTCCACCCTGGCCCTCACCCCAAACCCCGCCCACCCTTACCCATCTCTCTACCCCCCTCTCCTTACACCCCTACCCGCCCCCCCCTCCCTACCCGCCCCCCCTCCCTACCCGCCCCCCCTCCCTACCCGCCCCCCCCTCCCTACCCGCCGCCCCTCCCTCCCTACCCCCCCTCTCCCTACCCCCCCTCTCCCTACGCCCCTCTCCCTACCCCCCTCTCCCTACGCCCCTCTCCCTACCCCCCCTCTCCCTACACCCCCTCTCCTACCCCCCCTCTCCCTACACCCCCTCCCTCCCTACACCCCGATCTCCCTCCCTAGTCCCCCCTCTCCCTCCCTAGTCCCCCCTCCTTCCCTAGTCCCCCCTCTCCCTCCCTATTCCCCCCTCTCCTTCCCTAGTCCCCCCCCCTCCCTCCCTAGTCCCCCCTCTCCCTCCCTAGTCCCTCCTCTCCCTCCCTAGTCCCCCCTCTCCCTCCCTAGTCCCCCCCCTCCCTCCCTAGTCCCCCCCTCTCCCTCCCTAGTCCCCCCTCTTCCCCTCCCCCCGCCCTCCCTACTCCCCCCCCCCGCTCCCTATGTGTGATGAGCTCCGTGCCAGGGGTGACAGGTTCTTTTCCCTTTTCCTGCCACTGTAAAGACTGCCAGCGAAGCTGCGTCGCTCGGAGAGCCTGCGCACCTACAGCGAGCGCCGACGCTCTAACAAAGGAACAGCCAAGGGCAAGCAGCCACGCTCCCGGAGCGACGTGGATATCCAGGCAGCCGCCACAGCCAGCGACCTGCAAAGCCAGAAGTACGTGCCAACATTTCACTGGGTCTGGGGAAGCGAGCCGGAGCCTCAGAGGGAGCAATACACCCCCAACCACCCCCTACCCCGGCACTGACAGCAACCCTCGGCCGTCTATTCAAAGCAGCGAGCCATCATTCCGACAGCTGGCAGCGAGGGGCGGTGCGGCTGAGGGATACGGGGTGACGGTGGGATTGAGGGATCTGGGTAGAAGGTGGGATTGAGGGATCTGGGCAGAAGGTGGGATTGAGGGGTCTGGGCAGAAGGTGGGATTGAAGGATCTGGGCAGAAGGTGGGATTGAAGGATCTGGGCAGAAGGTGGGATTGAGGGATCTGGGCAGAAGGTGGGATTGAGGGATCTGGGTAGCAGGTGGGATTGAGGGATCTGGGTAGAAGGTGGGATTGAGGGATCTGGGCAGAAGGTGGGATTGAGGGATCTGGGCAGAAGGTGGGATTGAGGGGTCTGGGCAGAAGGTGGGATTGAAGGATCTGGGCAGAAGGTGGGATTGAAGGATCTGGGCAGAAGGTGGGATTGAGGGATCTGGGCAGAAGGTGGGATTGAGGGATCTGGGTAGCAGGTGGGATTGAGGGATCTGGGTAGAAGGTGGGATTGAGGGATCTGGGTAGAAGGTGGGATTGAGGAATCTGGGTAGAAAGTGGGATTGAGGGATCTGGGTGGAAGGTGGGATTGAGGGATCTGGGTGGAAGGTGGGATTGAGGGATCTGGCTGGAAGTGAGATTGAGGGGTTTGGGGAGAAGGTGGGATTGAAGGATAAAGGGAGAAGGTGCGGTTGAGGGGTATGGGGAAAAATTGGGATTGAGTGATTATGTGGAGAAGGTGGGTTTGAGGGGCAAGGGGAGAAGGTCGGATTGAGGGGCATGGGGAGAAGGTGGGATTGAGGGGGATGAGGGGAGATGGTGGCATTGAGTGATTTGGGGAGAAGGTGGGTAGTTGGGATTTTGAGTACAAGGTGGGCAGGTTGTGGGAGCTCAGGATAAATTGGGTAGGTTGGGTTTGGGATGATCTAACTGTTAAGTAAAAATTCTTTCTCCGCTGTTACATGTTGCTGCATTGCGAATATGATGAACCTCATGGAGTGCAGCTCGCGGGCAGATGGAGTCTGTCCCAGGGACATTCAGCACTCTCGTTTGTTTAGTTTTCTGGAAGTGATTAATATTTGATGCAGCATTTGGGACTTGGTATTGTTGTGATAGCTGTTCACTCAATCTGGTGTGTTTCTTAGCTTCCGTTCCCTTTGTGACAACTTTTCCCTTTCTAATTGTCTCTGCTGTTTGCACCTACTGTTAGTCCGTCACTGAAATAAGGTCTGGTGTGTATGGCAACAGCAACTTGCCCTTTATAATCGCGCCTTTAATGTTGTAAAATGTCCCACGGCGCATAAATTGGACAAAATTTAATACCGAGCCACAAAAGGAGATAAGAGGATAGGTGACCAAAAGCTTGGCCATAGGGGTCAATTTGAAGGAGCATCTTAAAAGAGGGGAGAGAGAGAGAGACGGAGAGGTTTAGGGAGGGAATTCCAGAGCTTAGGGTCCAGGCAGCTGAAGGCTCGGCCGCCAATGAACGTGTCTGGGAAGTTCTAAATGACTTTAGAGGAAGCAGTGGTCTGGCGCATCGGCCACAGGCGTGTGAGTGTGTGTCCGTGTGTGTGTCTGTCCGTGTGTGTGTCTGTCTGTGTGAGTGTGTGTCTGTGTGAGTGTGTGTCTGTCTGTCTGTGTATGTGTGTCTGTGTCTGTGTGTGTGTCTGTGTGTGTGTGTCTGTGTGTGTGTGTCTGTGTGTGTGTGTCTGTGTGTGTGTGTCTGTGTGTGTGAGTATGTGTGTGTGTCTGTCTGTGTCTGTGTGCATGTCTGTGTGCGTGTCTGTGTGCGTGCATGTCTCTCTGTCTGTCTGTGTCCCTCTGTGTGTGTGCCTGTCTGTGTGTGTGTGCCTGTCTGTGTGTGTGTGCCTGTCTGTGTGTGTGCCTGTATCTGTATCTGTGTCTGTGTGTCTGTGTCCCTGTGTGTGTGTGTCTGTGTCCCTGTGTGTGTGTGTGTGTGTGTGTATGTCTGTGTGTGTGTGTGTCTGTGTGTCTGTAACTGTGTCTGTGTCTGTGTGTGTGCTTTTGGCCAGCATCCATTTAAAAACAAAGTTGTGCATGAAAGCTGCAAAGCTGTCGTTAAACCGAGAACCGGAGCTGGGCGAGATGAAGAGAATTGTGTGTTTTTTTTAAACCCAGTGAGTTGTTGTGATGTGCTGCCTGCAAGGAAGGTGGAAGCAGACTCAGTAGTAACTTTCAATAGGGAATTTGATAAATATGCTTAAAAAGGAACATCGGAACAGGAGGAGGCCCCTCGAGCCTGTTCCGGCATTCAACTAGATGAAGGCTCATGTGTATCTTAACCCTCTCTACCCCGCCTTGGCACTGTAACTCTTAATTCCCCTTGCCCAGTAGAAAATCTGTCAGTCTTGGTTTCGACCTTTTCTGCTGACCCTCAGCCTCAACAGCTTTTCATACACTCACAGACGTTTACAGCACAAAAGGAGACCATTCGGCCCATCGTGTCTACGCTGGTCAACAAAAATCTGACCACACCAATCTCTTTTTCCAACGCTGGGCCCATAGCCCCGGAGGCTATGGCAACACAAGTGACTATCTAAATGCTTCTGAAATGTTACGAGAGTTTCTGACTCAACCACCCTTTCAGGCAATGAGCTCCAGACTCCCACCACCCTCTGGGTGAAAAAGTTTCTCCTCAACTACCCTCTTAGCCTGCTACCTCTCAACTTAAGTCTATGCCCCCCCTGGATATTGACCCCTCTACTAATGGAAAAATGCCCCTCATAATCTTATACACCTCCATCAGGCCCCCTCTCAACCTTTACCCACCTTTTTGTTGGGATTAGGAAGAGAGTTCCAGATTTGCACTTCCCCTCGTGTGAAGAGGTACTCCCTGGTGTCACTCTGAACTGCCTGGCTTCACTTTAAGATTCTGTCCCTTTGTTTCTGGACTCCCCACCCATTCCACCCCCACCGCCCCCCCCCCCCCCCCCCCCCCCCACACACACACACACACACACACACACACACACACACAACCTCCCATCCTCCCCACCTCCCACACCACCCCCTCGCACCACCAAAGAAAATAGTTTCCCTCTCTCAATCCGACCAAATCCTTTAATCATCTTAAACTCCTCGATCAGATCACCCCTGAATTTTCGACACGCGAAGGAATGCAAGTCTAGTCCACGCAACCTATCCTCTCCAATTTTAACTTTTTGTTTAAGCCCACCGCAGACCCTCCCTCTCCCACCCCCGCCCCGTCAGACATCATTCTGGTGAAGCTGCACCCCTCCAACATCTGCAAGGCTGAAGGGAAAAGGACAGTGGGGTGGTTGGGGGGGGGGGCGCGGGGTGGGGTGGTTGGGGGGGTTAGTGTGGGGCTAATTAAATTGCTCTTTCAAAGAGCCAGCACAGGCACGATGGGCTGAATGGCCTTCACCCATCATGGTGCGGCCTGCCAGCCCTGTGCAGCCTGACCACCTGTGTTGCCCCACGCCAGGCACCACGTGAAGTGACCCCACAGGGTCAAGGATGCAAGTCGTCCGCAGAAGCAGTCAATTCATTTCGACCAGAAGGCATCCTTACAGCCGGCGCTTTCCAGATGATAACAATTCCTGGCGGGAAAGAAATTCCCATCTCCCCCCTCTGGCTCCTTCACCGATTCTCTTCAATCTGTGTCCCTCTGGTTACCAACCCTCCTGACACTGGGAACAGTCTCTCCTTATTCACTCTATCCAAACCCTTCATGATTTTGAACACCTCGATTTAAATCCACACCCACCCCCCCCCCCCCACCACCCCACTTCACCTGCTCTGCTCTGAGGAGAACAATCCCAGTCTCTCCGCATGAACTGAACTCCCTCATCCCTGGAGCCTTTCTGGAAAACCTTCTCTACCCCCCCTCCAGCTGAGGCCCAACTGGTGTTTAATTCTGATCTTGTCACAACCCGTGAAACAGTTAAACCGACAGCAAAGCAGAAAACCACCGAGTCCCTCCACACGTGGGCCAAGTCAGGTGTTATTGGTTGGGGGGGTGGGTGGGGGGTGGGTTGAGGCTGAGTAGCCTCAAGTGCCCTGTTCTCCACATGCTAGCGCGCCTTCACCCTCACCCTCGCTCTCGCCCTCCCTCTCGCCCACCCCCCCACCCCTCAAAACCACCCCTGGTTCTCGTCCCACCCCCCCACCCTGGCTCTCGGCCCGCTTGCCCTGTCTCTCCCTCGTACACACAAGCATACGTACAAATAAGGAGCAGGAGTAGGCCATTCAGCCCTTCGAGCCTGCTCCGCCATTTACTAAGATCGTGGCTCATTCCATCCTAACCTGAAATCTGCATCCCGCCTACCCCCCAATAACCTATCACCCCCTTGCTTACCAAGAATCTATCCACCTCTGCCTGAAAAATATTCACGGACTCTGCTTCCGACTCCTTTGCAGGAAGAGAGTTCCAAAGACTCACCACCCTCTGAGAGAAATTTCACCCCATCTCATTTTTAAACGAGCAACCCCTTATTTGTAAACAGTGACCCCCTAGTTCTAAATTCTCCCACAAGTGGAAACATCCTCTCCACATTCACCCTGTCAAAACCCCCTCAGGATCTTAAAGGTTTCAATCAAGTCACCTCTTACTCTTCCAAACTCCAGTTGATACAAGCCTAACCTGTCCAGCCTTTCCTCATAAGACAGCCGGCCCATTCCAAGTATTGGTCTAGTGAACCTTCTCTCAACTGCTTCTACCACATTTACACCCTTCCTTAAATAAGGAGACCAATACTGTACACAGTGCTCCAGATGTGGTCTCACTAGTGCCCTGTACAACTGAAGCATAACCTTCCTACTTTTGTATTCATTTCCCCACGCAATAAATGATAACATTTTACTAGTTTTCTAATTACTTGCTATACCTGCATACTAGCCTTTTGTAATTCACACACTAGGACACCCAGATCCCTCTGCATCTCAGAGCTCTGCAGTCTCTCACCATTTAGATAACATGTCTCTCTTTTGTTCTTCCTGCCAAAATGAAAAATTTTGCATTTTCCCACATTGTACTCCATCTGCCAGATCTTTGCCCACTCACTTAACCCGTCTATGTCCCCTTGTAGCCTCCTTATGTCCTCTTCACAAGTTAGCTTTTCACCTATCTATGTGTCGTCAGCAAATTTGGCAACCATCCCATCCCACCCATCCCTTCATCCAAGTCATTTATATAAATTGTAAACAGTTGAGGTCCCAGCACTGATCCCTGTGTCACACTACTCGTTATATCTTGCCAACCTGAAAAAGACCCATTAACACCTACCCTATAGCCCGTACACTGAGATGGTCACCTCGCAGCTAAAGAGTGCACAGGCCGAAAGGGAATCGGTGACCAGTGGACAGAGTAAAAGCATTAGGCAGGTAGCGCAGGAGTCCCTGGGGTCCATCTCCCTCTTCAACAGAATTCCCATTTTGGATACTGCTGGGGGTGGGGGAGCTGGTTTGTCAGGGGAGTGCAACAAGAGCCAGGTCCGTGACACCATGAGTGGCTCAGCTGCACAGAGGGGGAGAAAAAAGAGAGGGAGAGCAATAGTGATAAGGGATTCTATTGCAAGGGGGACAGATAGACAATTCTGTGGCTGCAGACGTGACACCAGGATGGCGTGTTGCCTCCCTGGTGACAGGTTCAAGCATCTTACTCAGCGGCTGAAGGACATTCTGAAAGGGGAGGGTGAACAGCCAGAGGTCGGGGTCCCCATCGGTCATAGGTAAAAAGAGGGATGAGGTCTTGAAAGCAGAATATAGGGAGCTAGGAAACCAATTAAAAAGCAGGACCTCAAAGGTAGCGATCTCAAGATTACACCCAGTGCCACCAAGCTAGCGAGATCATGAATAGAACAGACCAGATGAATGCATGGCTGGAGTGATGGTGTAGGAGGGAGGGGGATTTAGATTCCTGAGGCATTGGGACCGATTCTGGGGAAGATGGGATCTGTACAAGCTGGACAGGTTGCACCCCAGCAGGACTGGGACCAATATCATCACAGGGGTATTCATTAGTATGGTGGGGGAGGGTTTAAACTAGACTGGCAGGGGGATGGGAACCTGGATGGGGAGACACAAAGAGAGGGAAACAAAGATAGAAATGAAAGTCAGAAAAGCAGAAAGTAAAAGTGGATAGCAGAGGAAACAAAGGATAGCAGCAAATAAGGCCATAGTACAAAAAAAAATGTTTAAAAATGTTAAAAAGACAAATCGAAAGGCACTGTATCTGAATGCACGGAGCATTCGCAATAAGGTAGGTGAATTAACAGCGCAAATAGATGTAAACGGGTACGATATGATTGCGATATGATGGCTGCAGGGTGACCAAGGCTGGGAACTGAATATTCAAAGGTACTCAATATTTAGGGTGGACAGGTTAAAAAGGTAAAGGGGGTGGTGTGGCATTGTTAGTTAAGGATGAAATCAGTGCAATAGTGAGAGGGGATATTGGCTCAGAAAATCTAGAGGTCGAATCAGCCTGGGTGAAGCTAAGAAGCAACAATGGGTGGCAACATTAGTGAGAGTTGTCTCATAGGCCTCCAAACAGTAGTGACAAAGTAGGGGGTGACATTAAAGGATGCTACAGTAATTATGATCCACTCTAATCTATATAGAGACCAGGCAAACCACATTAGCAATAATACTGTGGCGAATGAATTGCTACAGCGTGCGCGAGATGGTTTTTTAGACCAGTGTGTCGAGGAACCGACTAGGTAACAGGCGCTCCTAGAATTGGCATTGTGCAATGAAAAGGGTTTAATTAATACTCTTAAATAGAAACAAAAAAACTGCGGATGCTGGAAATCCAAAAAAAAACAGAATTACCTGGAAAAACTCAGCAGGTCTGGCAGCATCGGCAGAGAAGAAAAGAGTTGACGTTTCAAGTCCTCATGACCCTTCGACAGAGAAGAAAAGAGTTGACGTTTCGAGTCCTCATGACCCTTCGACAGAACTGAAGTTCTGTCGAAGGGTCATGAGGACTCGAAACGTCAACTCTTTTCTTCTCCGCCGATGCTGCCAGAATTGCTGAGTTTTTCCAGGTAATTCTGTTTTAATTAATACTCTTGTCGTGTAGGGTCCTTTGGGGAACAATGGCCATAACTTGATAGAATTCTTCATTAGGATGGAAAGTGAAGTAGTCCGATCTGAAACTGGGGTCCTAAGTCTTAACAAAAGAAACTATGAAGGTATGAGGTCTGAGTTGGCTAAGATATTTTGGGGAATGCCATTGAAGGACATGACAGCGGATTGACAATGGCTGATATTTAAAGAACGAATGTATGCATTGCAACAATGATACATTCCTTTCTGGTGCAAAAACACAACAGGATAAACTGCCCAACCATGGTTAACAAAGGAAATTAAGGATAGTATTCGATCCAAAGAGGAGTCAGATAAAGTTACTAGAAAAAGTAGCAGGCCTGAAGATTGGGAGCAGTTTAGAATTCAGCACAGTAGGACCAAGAGATTGATTAAGAGGGAAAATATAGTGTGAGAGTAAACTTGCAAGGAACATAAAAGCAGACTGTAAAAGCTTCTATTATTATGTGAAAAGAAAAAGATTAGTGAAGACAAATGTCGGTCCCTTACAGTCTGAAACGGGAGAATTTATAATAGAGAACAAGGAAGTGGCAGAGCAATTAAACAACCACTTTAGTCCTGTCTTCATGGAGGAAGACACAAATAACTTCCCAGAAATACTAGGGACCCCAGGGTCTAGTGAGAAGGAGGAATTGCAGGAAGTTTGTATCACTAAAACAATAGTGCTGGAGAACTTAATGGAACTGAAAGCTGATAAATCCCCAGAGCCCAATAATCTACCAGTCACTAAAAGAGGTGGCCATGGAAATAGTGGATGTGTTGGTTGTCATCTTCCAAAATTCTGTAGGTTCTGGAACAGTTCCAGCAGATTGGAGGGTGGAAAATGTAACCCCGCTATTTAAAAAAGGAGCTGGGTTGGGGGGAGAGAAAACAGTGAATTACAGACTGCTTAGCCTAACCTCATTGCAGGGAAAATGTTAGAGTCTATTATGAAGAATGTGACAACAGGACGCGTTGGGCGGAATTGTCCCGTATTTGCCCTAAATGCGGTGGGATTACCTGCTGCACTTTTTTCACACCGTATCGTCCCAGACCCGCCGCATTAGTTATGTGTTCCCGTTTTGTTGGCGGGCGGGCTCTCATTTGCCCACCACGCTATCACCTCATCGCTTCATCACGCTGGGCGCTGTATTTGAAGTCCAGATGTTCGCGCACACCCCAGTGCAGGGAAGATGTCCGCAAAAGGCAAAAAGACTGCAGCCACCGCCCCCCCACCTCGGGTTTAGCGACAAGTCACCGGAACGCCTTTTAGCTGTCGCAGAGGCCCACCACCATGTCCTCGACCTCCCCTTAGGCCGCAGGATGGGCAGCGGCGCCAGCAAACAGGCTTGGGAGGCGGTGGCAGCGGTGATCAGTGCCAGTGCTGCACGGAAGAGGTTGACCATCCAATGCAGATAGAGGATGTATAATCTCATCTGTGCAACCAGGGTATGTCAGGCGTCTCATCGCTCTAACCTCACACGCTCACAAGCCCATCACACATTCACTGCCAGCTCAAGGAACATCATCACCCATTCTCACACACACACACCCTCACATGTCCATCTGGCCTCATCTCCTCTGGAGACTGCCTCCTCAGTCCTCATCATCTTGAGGCTACTTGCACAGATTAACGTGTCCCCACCACACACACACGCACACCCTGGGATACCCTCCTTCCCCAGTACAGCCCTCAACCTGCAGCCTCTTCCCTTGCCTGAGACCACTTCCCCCTCCTTCGCCGAGCAAGGCCTAACCCTGGAGCCATTGAAAGGCCGCCCACATATGGCTGATCCGGTAGGTAGAGACCTGCCCATGAGCCCCCCCCCCCCGCCACCCCACTAACAGTGACGTGGTGCTGCCTGTGAAGCCTGGCGCTGATGACTGGGAATGCTGCCCGAAGCAAGGTCGGCAAACAAACTTCGAGGTCCCGAGTGAAGTGCAGCCTGGCCAAGCGCACATCACTTATGTGCTGTTGTGAAACATGTCGGGCGTGTTTTGCCGCCGACGTGGGCGGACGATCCAGCAGTGCGGCGAGTGCGATTCCGGCCGGAATGATGTGCGGACGTACGAGGTTCCCGACATCTGATGGCAGGAAACCTGGGCTGAGCAGACAATCACAAACTGGTTTCACTCCGTATTGTCCGCTCGCACCACCGGACACTCCCACTGCCAGTGGGCACGGAAAATCCCGGCGTTCAAAAAGATCAACGGGATTAGACAAAACCAGCATGGGTTTATGAAAGGGAGATCATGTTTGACAAATCTACTGGAGCTTTTTGAGGACGTAACTAGCAGAATAGATAAGGGAGAACCAGTGGATGTGGTGTATTTGGATTTTCAGAAAGCTTTTGATAAAGTCCCACATAAGAGGTTAGTGTGTAAAATTAAAGCACATGGGATTGGGGGCAATATACTGGCATGGATTGAGAACTGGTTCGCAGACAGGAAACAGAGAGCAGGAATAAACGGGTCTTTTTCAGATTGGCAGGCAGTGACTAGCAGGGTACTGCAGGGATCAGTGCTCAGGGCCCCAGCTATTCACAGTATACATCAATGGTTTGGATGAAGGAACATTTCGAGGTTTGCTGGCGATACAAAACTTGGTGGGAATGGTTGATGAGGAGGATGTTAAGAGGCTTCAAGGCAATTTGGACAGGTTGAGCGAGTGGGCAAATATGTGGCAGATGCAGTATAACGTGGATAAGTGTGAAGTGTGTAAGTAAAACAGAATGGTAGAGCATTATTTAAATGGTGATAGATTGGGAAATGTTGATGTGAAAAGGGACCTGGGTGTCCTCATACAGTAGTCGCTGAAAGCAAGTATGCAGGTGGAGCAAGCAAGAAGGCAAATGGTACATTGGCCTTCATTGCGAGAGGACTTGAGTACAGGAGTAAGGGTCTTGTTGAGACTGCACCTGGAGTATTGTGTGCAGTTTTGGTCTCCTTACCTACGAAAGGATATACTTGCCTTCGAGGGAGTGCAGCAAAAGTGATTCCTGGGATGGCAGGATTGTCGTATGAGGCGAGATTGGACCGACTAGGTCTGTATTCACTGGAGTTTAGAAGAATGAGAGGAGATCTCATTGAAACATATAAAATTCTGGCAGAGATGGACAGGCTGGATGCAGGGAAGATATTTCCTTTGGCTGGGGTGTCTAGAACAAGGGGGCCACAGTCTCAGGATAAGGGGTAGACCATTTAAGACTGAGGTGAGGAGAAACTTCTTCACTCAGAGGGTGGTGAACCTGTGGCATTCTCTACCACAGAAGGCTGTAAAGGCCAAGTCACTGGGATGTTACTTGTATCCTCTATAGTGAAAACTGATGCAAAATACCTGTTCAATTCATCTGCCATTTCCTTGTTTTCCATTATCAATTCTCTAGACACTTTCTATAGGACCAACGCTCACTTGATAACTCGTTTCTTGTTAAAATATTTGTAGAAGCTCTTACTACCTGTTTTTGTATTTCTGACTAGCTTTCTCTCGTACTCTAATTTTTCCTTCCTTATTAATCTTTTAGTCATCCTTTCCTGTTACTTATATTCATCCAATCTTCAGGCCTTCCATCTATCTTTGCACAATTATATAAATTTTGTTTAAGTTTGATGCTATCATTAACCATTCTTGTTAACCACAGGTGGTGTGTCCATCCATTGGACGTTTTCTTACTCGTTGGAACGAATCTGTTCTGTGTATTCTGAAACATCCCTTAAATGTTTGCCACTGCATCTCTGTTGACCAATCTCTTAACCTAATTTGCCAATTCACTTTAGCCAACTCTGCTTTCATGCCCTCATAATCGCCCTTATTTAAGTTTAAAAACAGTCTCGGACCCACTCTTCTCTCCTCAAACTGAATATAAAATTCAAGCATCTTATGGTTGCTGCTACCTCAGGGGGCCTTCATTATGAGATCATTAATTAATCCTATCTCATTACACAATATCAGGCCGAGCATAGCCTGCTCCGTGGTTGGCTCCATAACATGCTTTTCTAAGAAACTATCCTGTAAGTACTCTATGAACTCCTCATCTACGCTACCTTTGACCATCTGACTTGTCAAGCACTTGCTCTCACCCGCCCTCCCTCGGCCTCGCCCACCCTCCCTCAGCCATGCCCGCCCTCCCTCGGCCTCGCCCGCCCGCCCTCCCTCGGCCTCGCCCGCCCGCCCTCCCTCGGCCGCCCTCCCTCGGCCTCGCCCGCTCACCCTCCCTCGGCCTCGCCCGCTCGCCCTCCCTCGGCCTCGCCCGCTCGCCCTCCCTCGGCCTCGCCCGCTCGCCCTCCCTCGGCCTCGCCCGCTCGCCCTCCCTCGGCCTCGCCCGCTCGCCCTCCCTCGGCCTCGCCCGCCCGCCCTCCCTCGGCCTCGCCCGCCCGCCCTCCCTCGGCCTCGCCCGCCCGCCCTCCCTCGGCCTCGCCCTCCCGCCCTCCCTCGGCCTCGCCCGCCCTCCCTCGGCCTCGCCCTCCCTCCCTCGGTCACCCTCCCTCGGCCTCGCCCGCCCTCCCTCGGCCACCCTCCCTCGGCCTCGCCCGTCCGCTCTCTGTCTTGCCACCCCCCCCCCACGCAACTCCACTCTCTGTCTCGTCCACCCACCCCATTCTCTGTCTCGTTTCCCCCCTTCCCTCCTTCCCGGTTCTGTGAATGCCCCCTCCACACACCCCCCCCGACCACAGCCTCGCTCACACTCTGCTTTCTGTTCCCTTGCAGCGTTGAGCCCGGTGGGAGTGGAGGACCAGACAGCCAGCAGTCCTTTCTGTCTCCCCAGTCTGAGGATAATGGGCCGCGTGTTTCGGAGCTGGAGGCTGACCCGCCGAGCTGGCGACAACTCATCAACTCCGAAACCCTCCTCAGGCTGAAGAAAAGTGAAGTCAAGCGGCAAGAAGTCATCAACGGTAACGTGTTGTGTTCCAGCATTCTCAGTCCCCTCGGTCAGAGTTTCCCCCTGCCCCCTGGTCATTGGTTCCCGCACCCCCCCCCCCCACCCCCCTTACCCTCTTAGTCAGGGTTTCCTCTCCAACCCCACAGCTGGTCAGGGTTTCCACCCTGTCAGTCAGAGTATCTCCAGGACAGATTTCACCACCCCCCCCACACCTGGTCAGTTACCTTCCCCCCCTCCAGCCCCCTCGTTCAGAGACTGCACCCTGCCTTCGGCCTTGGGTCAGAGCTTCCCCCGCCCACTTGGTCAGGGGTTCCGCCCACTCGGTCAGGGTTTCCGCCCACTCGGTCAGGGTTTCCGCCCACTCGGTCAGGGTTTCCGCCCACTCGGTCAGGGTTTCCGCCCACTCGGTCAGGGTTTCCGCCCACTCGGTCAGGGTTTCCGCCCACTCGGTCAGGGGTTCCGCCCACTCGGTCAGGGGTTCCGCCCACTCGGTCAGGGGTTCCGCCCACTCGGTCAGGGGTTCCGCCCACTCGGTCAGGGTTTCCGCCCACTCGGTCAGGGTTTCCGCCCACTCAGTCAGGGTTTCCGCCCACTCGGTCAGGGGTTCCATCATTTGTTCATCAGGGAAATAACATAAAAGCGTTGCATTTCTATGGCACCATTTACCATTGGGATCTTGGTTTAATGTGACATTGAAAAGGCAGCAGATCTGACAGTGTAGCGCCCTCTCAGTACTGTCCCGTCAACAGTGCGGCACTCCCTCAGTACTGTCCCGTCAACAGTGCAGCACTCCCTCAGTACTGACCCTCTGACAGTGCAGCACTCCCTCAGTACTGACCCTCTGACAGTGCGGCGCTCCCTCAGTACTGACCCTCTGACAGTGCGGCGTTCCCTCAGTACTGACCCTCTGACAGTGAGGCACTCCCTCAGTACTGACCCTCCGATAGTGCAGCACTCTCTCAGTACTGACCCTCCGACTGTGCAGCACTCCCTCAGTACTGACCCTCTGACAGTGCTGCGCTCCCTCAGTACTGACCCTTCGATAATGCAGTGCTCCCTCAGTACTAACCCTCTGATAGTGCACGCAAGAGGGAATGGGAACTTTATATATTGAATAACAGATACCGAGATGGAGTTACATGCTGGAACATGAGAAATATGGTCTGGGTGGATTCTACATTAATTTATGGCTATCCAGATTCACACTTATGTTAATATCTGTCAGGTCATGTGAACTATTGTGCAAGCGAGTGCCTGTGGGAACCTAAGTCAGTTTTCCGTTCCCTTCCCAGTTCCCGACTGACCTCCAGTTATATTCCCAGCTCCCTGCCTGATCACCAGTTAGATCAGACTGGGAGCTGGGAATACATATGTTATATTCCCAGCTTCTTGCCTGGCCCCTCTGTTATATTGCCATCTTCCTCCCTGGTCTCACATTTATATAACCAGCCCCCTGTCTGATCTCTGTTACATCCCCAGCTCCCTGTCTGATCTTTGTTATATCCCCAATTTACTGTCTGATCTCTCTGTTATATTCCCTGCTCCCTGTCTGACCTCCAGTTATGCTCCCAGTTCCTTGTCTGATCTCTGTTATATTCTCAGCTCTGTGCCTGACCTCTGTTCCATTACCTGTTCCCAGTCTGACCTCCAGTTATGCTCCCAGCTCCCTGTCAGATCTCCAGCTATATTTCTAGCTCCTTATCTAATCTCTCTGTAATATTCCCAGCTCCCTTTCTGATCTCTCTGTTATATTCCCAGCTCCCTGTCTGATCTCTGTTATATTCCCAGCTCCCTGCCTGATCTCTCCGTTATATTCCCAGCTCCCTGTCTGATCTCTGTTATATTCCCAGCTCCCTTTCTGATCTCTCTCTCATATTCCCAGCTCCCTGCCTGATCTCTGTTATATTCCCAGCTCCCTGTCTGATCTCTCTATGTTCCCGGCTCCCTGTCTGATCTCTCTATGTTCCCAGCTCCCTGTCTGATCTCTCTATGTTCCCGGCTCCCTGTCTGATCTCTCTGTGTTCCCGGCTCCCTGTCTGATCTCTCTGTGTTCCCGGCTCCCCGTCTGATCTCTCTTATGTTCCAGGCTCCCTGTCTGATCTCTCTATGTTCCCGGCTCCCTCTCTAATCTTCAGTTACATTCCTAGCTCCCCGGCTGACCTTTATGTTACCTTCCTGGCTTCCTGTCTGATCTCTCTGTTGTTCATAGCTCCCTGTCTGATTTCTCTCTTATGTTCCCAGCTCTATGTCTGATTTCTCTGTTATATTCCCAGCTCCCTGTCTGATTTCTCTGTTATATTCCCAGCTCCCTGTCTGCTCTCTCTTATATTCCCAGCTCCCTGTCTGCTCTCTCTCTTATATTCCCAGCTCCCTGTCTGCTCTCTCTTATATTCCCAGCTCCCTGTCTGATCTCTGTTATATTCCCAGCTCCCTGTCTGATCTCTCTGTTATATTCCCAGCACCCTGTCTGAACTCTGTTATATTCCCAGCTCCCTGTCTGATCTCTCTGTTATATTCCCAGCTCCCTGTCTGATCTCTCTGTTATATTCCCAGCTTCCTGCCTAATCTCCAGTTATGTTCCAGGTTCCCTGTCTGTCCTCTCTTCAAATATACTCTCAGCTCCCTGTGTGACCTCTCTCTCTCGACTGCACAGAGCTCTTCATCACAGAACATGCTCATGTCCGAATGCTGAAAGTCCTGTATGAGGTTTTCTATCAACGCATGCTGATGGAGTCCATCCTGACTGACACCGAACTTCAGAGCATCTTCCCCAGCCTGGACGAGCTCATCGAGGTGCACGGTATGTTGGCAGGGCTTAAGCCTGGGGATTTGGGGCACCTGAGCCTGCCCGGAAAGGGAGAGGGGTACAATGGCTGGGGCCAGGGGACACAGAGAGGAAGGCACAGAAAATGGAGAGGGAGGAGAGGTTTAGAGCAGCTTGGGAATATTAGGCACGCGGACTGCTGAGAGGGGGCACAGGGATTTGGGAAGGAGGAGGGAAGAAAGACTTGGGACATGGGGACTGGTGGGATGCGGTGTGGACACTGGAGGAGGTTACGGGCACTGTGGGCAGAGGGCACATGGACTTGCGGGGGTGGGGGGGGGAGGCGGGGGCGGTGGGAGATGGGGGGAGAACAGGGACCGAGGGGAGGGGGACCGAGAGAGGAGAGTACAGGGACCGGGGGGGAGGAGAGTACGGGGACCGAGGGGGGAGAAGGGTACGGGGACGAGGGGGGAGAGTACGGGGACTAGGGGAGGCGGCTTTGGGGACATGGGGGTGTGTACAGGGACCGAGGGAGGAGAGTACAGGGACCGGGGGGGAGGAGAGTACGGGGACCAAGTAGGGAGGAGAGTACGGGGACGAGGGGGGAGAATACGGGGACCGGGGGGGGAGGAGTGCATGGGGACCGAGGGGGGAGTAGGGTACGGGGACGAGGGGGGAGAGTACAGGGACCGAGGGGGGAGTAGGGTACGAGGACCGAGGGGGGGAGGAGAGTACGGGGGCCGAGTGGGGAGGAGAGTGTGGGGACCGAGGTGGGAGAGTACGGGGGCCGAGTGGGTAGGAGAGTACGGGGACCGAGGGGGGGAGGAGAGTGCGGGGACCGAGAGGGGGAGGAGTGTACGGGGACCGAGGGGGGGAGAAGGCTACGGGGACGAGGGGGGGGAGGAGAGTGCGGGGACCGAGGGGGGAGGACAGTACGGGGACCGAGGGGGGAGAAGAGTACGGGGACCGAGGGGGGAGAAGAGTACGGGGACCGAGGGAGGAGAGTACGGGGACTAGGGGAGGTGGCTCTGGGGACATGGGGATGTGTACAGGGAGCAGTTGGCAGGTGCTGAACTGACAGACACATGCTTGGTCCAATCGCGTTGCCCAGCGAGAGGCAGATGTCTGTCGCTTGTCCCCACTCCAGCTCTCTGCAACGATTGTTCTTTCACCCCTCGACACTATCTGACAGTCACCTCTTCCTCTCCCCTTCCAGCATCTTTCTACGAAAACATGAAGAAGATTCGTCAAGACAACGGCTACCTTGTGACAGAGATTGGCGACACCTTACTTGCCAGGGTAGGTCAGCAGGTCATACCAGATAGCTCGCACCTCCGCTGAATAGATTCGACCAGTGATCTGTCCGCCAAAACTGTCTGGCACTCACTCCGCTCTTTGTGTGCCTCTCTCTTCCAGTTCCATGGCACGGAGGGAGACTGGTTTAAGAAGCTGGCCTCTCGGTTCTGCAGCCGGCAATCATACGCCCTCGAGCAGATTAAATCCAAGCACAGAAAGGACCCACGATTCAGCCAGTTCATACAGGTACTGTGCCTGGGATGGAGAGCGCTTGTCTTCCTTCTGCCCTCCTCACACCCCCTGCTCCCGCTCTACCCTCCTCACACTCCCTGCTCCTGCTCTCCCCTCCTCACACCCCCTGCTCCCGCTCTCCCCTCCTCACACACCCTGCTCCCGCTCTCCCCTCCTCACACCCCCTGCTCCCGCTCTCCCCTCCTCACACCCCCTGCTCCCGCTCTCCCCTCCTCACACCCCCTGCTCCCGCTCTCCCCTCCTCACACCCCCTGCTCCCGCTCTCCCCTCCTCACACCCCCTGCTCCCGCTCTCCCCTCCTCACACCCCCTGCTCCCGCTCTCCCCTCCTCACACCCCCTGCTCCCGCTCTCCCCTCCTCACACACCCTGCTCCTGCTCTCCCCTCCTCACACCCCCTGCTCCCGCTCTCCCCTCCTCACACACCCTGCTCCTGCTCTCCCCTCCTCACACCCCCCGCTCTCCCCTCCTCACACCCCCCGCTCTCCCCTCCTCACACCCCCCGCTCTCCCCTCCTCACACCCCCCGCTCTCCCCTCCTCACACCCCCCGCTCTCCCCTCCTCACACCCCTGCTCTCCCCTCCTCACACACCCCGCTCTCCCCCTCACACACCCGCTCTCCCCCCCTCACACCCACTCTCACCTCCATACCTCCCAAAATCCTCTCTCAACTCAACTCCCAAACCCTCACTCGCTGCCCCCCGACTCTCGCTCGCTGCCCCCCGACTCTCGCTCGCTGCCCCCCCAAACTCCCGCTCGCTGCCCCCCCAAACTCCCGCTCGCTGCCCCCCCAAACTCCCGCTCGCTGCCCCCTAAACTCCCGCTCGCTGCCCCCTAAACTCCCGCTCGCTGCCCCCTAAACTCCCGCTCGCTGCCCCCTAAACTCTCGCTCGCTGCCCCCTAAACTCTCGCTCGCTGCCCCCTAAACTCTCGCTCGCTGCCCCCTAAACTCTCGCTCGCTGCCCCCTAAACTCTCGCTCGCTGCCCCCTAAACTCTCGCTCGCTGCCCCCTAAACTCTCGCTCGCTGCCCCCTAAACTCTCGCTCGCTGCCCCCTAAACTCTCGCTCGCTGCCCCCTAAACTCTCGCTCGCTGCCCCCTAAACTCTCGCTCGCTGCCCCCTAAACTCTCGCTCGCTGCCCCCCAAACTCTCGCTCGCTGACCCTCTCTGTCTGTCTCTCGCTCTCTCTCTGTCTCACTGACCCTCTCTGTCTGTCTCTCGCTCTCTCTCTGTCTCACTGACCCTCTCTGTCTCTCGCTCTCTCTCTGTCTCACTGATCCTCTCTGTCTCTCGCTCTCTCTCTGTCTCACTGACCCTCTCTGTCTCTCGCTCTCTCTCTGTCTCACTGACCCTCTCTCTCTCTCTCTTTGTCTCACTGATCCTCTCTGTCTCTCTCTCTCTTTGTCTCACTGATCCTCTCTGTCTCTCTCTCTCTGTCTTACTGACCCTCTCTCTCTCTCTCTCTCTCTCTGTCTCGCTGACCCCCTTTCTCTCTCTCTGTCTTACTGACCCTCTCTCTCTCTCTCTCTCTCTCTCTCTCTGTCTCGCTGACCCTCTCCCTCTCGCTCTCTCTCTGTCTCACTGACCCTGTCTCTCTCTCTCACTGACCCTCTCTCTCTCTTTATCTCACTGACCCTCTCTCTGTCTCTCTCTCTGTCTTACTGACCCTCTCTCTCTCACTCTCTCTCTCTCTCTGTCTCGCTCACCCTCTCTCTCTCGCTCTTTCTCTGTCTCACTGACCCTCTCTCTCTCTCTCTCTTTGTCTCACTGACCCTCTCTCTCTCTCTCTCTCTGTCTTACTGACCCTCTCTCTCTCTCGCTGTCTCGCTGACCCCCCTCCCCCCCTCTCTCTGTCTCGCTGACCCTCTGTCTCTCTCTCTCTCTCCCACTGACCCACTCTCTCTCTCTCCCACTGACCCACTCTCTCTCTCTTTCTGTCTTGCTGACCCTCTCTCTCTCTCCCTGCCTCCTCCGCCCCCCCCCCCCACCTCCCCCGCTGCCCCCTCGCTCATTCTCTCTATCTCGCTCCCCGAACAGGATGCAGAGAGTAATCCTCAGTGCCGACGCCTGCAGCTCAAGGACATCATCCCCATTGAAATGCAGCGATTGACCAAGTACCCCCTGCTACTGGAGAACATCGCCAAGTACACAGGTACTGTACAGAGGCTGCCTTGGAGAGGCTCAGTCCCCACAGCATTCATTCTGCACCATTGGCTGTCACTGGAACCAAAGCAGAGTCCACCGTGACACACTCGCACACCTTACCCCCATCTCCCTCAATCCCACCCACCCACCTTCTCCCACATCCCTCATTCCAACCCAGCACCTTCTCCCCGTCTCCCTCAACCCCACCCACCAAATAATATGTTTAAAAAAAGTAACGTCCAGGTATTCGATCTGTTTGCTTTTGGTAGTTCACCCTTGAGCATGGGCATCGCTGGCAAGACCAGCATTTATTGCCCAGCCCAACTTGCCCTTGACTAGCTCATGCTGGAACCACCTCCTGCAGCTGGTGCAGCCCACCTGGTGTAGGTACACCCACAGCGCTGTTTGGAGGGAATTCCAGGACTTGGACCCTGCACCCATGAGCCAACGGCGATATATTCCCAAGTCAGGATGGTGAGTGGCTTGGGAGGCAAATTGCAAGTGCTGGTGTTGCCACGTCTCTGCTGCCCTTGTCCTCCTAGCTGGCAGAGGTCGTGGGTTTGGAAGGCGCTGTCTAAGGAGCCTTGGTGAGTTGCTGCAGTGCATCTTGTAGATGGTACACACACTGCTGCTACTGTGCGTCGGTGGTGGAGGGAGTGAATGTTTGTGGATGGGGAGCCAATCAAGCGGCTGCTTTGTCCTGGATGGTGTTGAGCTTCTTGAGTGTTGTGGGAGCTGCACTCATCCAGGCAAATGGGGAGTATTCCATCACACTCCTGACTTGTGCCTTGTAGATGTCAGGATTTGGGGAGTCAGGAGGTGCGCTGCTTGCCACAGACTACGACCTTTCAGCCACCTGGACACTGCGTGGCCCATGGCACAGAGCTGAGCTGCCGTCCACCACCCTCTCTCCGCCTCTACCTCATCTCTCTCGCTCTGTCTCTACCCTGCAGATCAACCGACGGAGAAACAGCAGGTGCAGCAAGCGGCCGACTGCTGCCGGAACATCCTGAAGGATGTCAACCAGGAAGTGCGGGAAACCGAGAATCTCCGGGTAAGTAGGTCCCCTTGCCCGCAGACAGGCTGCCAATCAACTGTGCCAGAGCGTCCATTTTGCAAAACATCAAGCGGGGAAGAAGGGGCGCAGGAAAGGGTGGCGGAGTTCGAATCCAGCACGGCTCTCTACGTGGGCTTAGCACAGAGTAAAACCACTGAATGTTATTCACCAACTCGCTCCAGTTCAGGAGCACTGGTCCATTGCACTGTCGGAGGGTCAGTACTGAGGGAACGCTGCACTGTCGGAGGGTCAGTACTGAGGGAGTGCTGCACTGTCGGAGGGTCAGTACTGAGCGAGTGCTGCACTATCGGAGGTTCAGTACTGAGGGAGTGCTGCACTGTAGGAGGGTCAGTACTGAGGGAGTGCTGCACTGTAGGAGGGTCAGTACTGAGGGAGCCCTGCACTGTTGGAGGCTCAGTACTGAGGGAGTGCTGCACTGTCAGAGGGTCAGTACTGAGGGAGTGCTGCACTCTCAGAGGGTCAGTATTGAGGGAGTGCTGCATTGTCAGAGGGTCAGTACTGAGGGAGTGCTGGACTGTCAGAGGGTCAGTACTGAGGGAGTGCTGGACTGTCAGAGGGTCAGTATTGAGGGAGTGCTGCACTGTCAGAGGGTCAGTACTGAGGGAATGCTGCACTGTCAGATGTGCTGTTTTCAGAGGAGACCTAAAACCATGGCCCCATCTTCCCCCTCAGTTGGACTTAAATGATCCAAAGGCCAAATTTGGAAGTGGGATGGGGTGGGCGAGTGTTGGGAGTGGAATGGGTTTTTATACCCCCCCCCCACCCAAACACCCCAGGTACCTGGAGCTAAAACCTATCCCTTACCTAACCTCACCAAAATGCTTGTCGTGTGGTGCTTTGTGGTGCTTCCTGTACAAGTTTGCAGCCACCTTGCTGACATGGCAACAGCAGGTACATTGACTCTGAAATCGTTCGGGGAATTCTAAGGGGTTGTGAGGTGGTGTTGAAATTATAGTTCTTTTTTATAATTGGTGATTAGAGTCTGGAGCATCCTGGAGAAAATCCCAGTCCTCAAGACCATCAACAGCTTTACTGCGTGTGGGCCAAACTGCACATTGACGGAGCTTTACTTTGTACCTGTCCTGGGAGTGTTTGATGGGGACGGTGTAGAGGGAGCTTTACTCTGTATCTAACCCCTTGCTGTACCTGTCCTGGGAGTGTTTGATGGGGACAGTGTAGAGGGAGCTTTACTCTGTATCTAACCCCGTGCTGTACCTGCCCTGGGAGTGTTTGATGGGGACAGTGTACAGGGAGCTTTACTCTGTATCTAACCCCGTGCTGTACCTGTCCTGGGAGTGTTTGATGGGGACAGTGCAGAGGGAGATTTACTCTGTATCTAACCCCGTGCTGTACCTGTCCTGGGAGTGTTTGATGGGGACAGTGCAGAGGGAGCTTTACTCTGTATCTAACCCCATGCTTTACCTGTCCTGGGAGTGTTTGATGGGGACAGTGTAGCTGGTGTTAAATTCAGTGTGTTTGTTTTAAAGTATGTCTCTTGCTGTCCCAGATTTTGTTTCTAAACCCTGCCCTCATTTCCCTCCAGCGACTGCACGATTACCAACGGCGCCTGGACGTCTCGAACCTCAGGCAGAGCACTGACGTGGTCGTGGCCGATTTTAAGGTGAGCCTGGGGGGCAAGTAGGCATCCCCCTGTATGTGATTCAGTTAGCCCCAGGCCATGCCTTGTGGGACTATGGAAGAGGCAGGCCAAGGAGTCAGACTCCACTCTTGCTCAGCACTGTGTTAAGGAGGAAGTATGGTGGTGTTACTGTTCACCTCAGTGCCACTGGGATTGGAAAGAGGGTAATCAGCCTTGGTTCCTGTTTCTGATGGACCGTAATGCTTCACTTAGAGTGAGCGAGTGTGTAAGGGGGAAATGTGCAACAGTGACTGCATATAAAAGATTCACAGCATCTGGTTCAGCTATACTGCTATCTGCACTTGACTATCGTGCTGATACTCACAGCCAATGCTCTCACAAGCAGCCTCAGCCTTTTGCAGTGTAGAAAGAGGCCACTCAGCCCATCCTATCTGCCTGCTGCTTGTAGAGTATTCACAATTTAACCTCACTGCCCCGCCCTCTCCCCATAGCCCTGTATCAATCTCAAACCAATCCCACTGCCCTGCTCTCTCCCCATAGCCCTGTATCAATCCCAAACTAATCCCACTGACCCGCTCTCTCCCCATAGCCCTGTATCAATCCCAAATTAATCCCACTGCCCCGCCCTCTCCCCATAGCCCTGTATCAATCTCAAACCAATCCCACTGCCCTGCTCTCTCCCCATAGCCCTGTATCAATCCCAAACTAATCCCACTGACCCGCTCTCTCCCCACAGCCCTGTATCAATCTCAAACTAACCCCGCTGCCCCGCCCTCTCCCCACAGCCCTGTATCAATCTCAAACTAAACCCACTGCCCTGCTCTCTCCCCATAACCCTGTATCAATCTCAAACTAATCCCACTGCCCTGCTCTCTCCCCATGTCCCTGTATCAATCCCAAACTAATCCCACTGCCCCACTCTCTCCCCATAGCCCTGTATCAATCCCAAACTAATCCCACTGCCCCACTCTCTCCCCATAGCCCTGTATCAATCCCAAACTAATCCCACTGCCCCGCTCTCTCCCCATAGCCCTGTATCAATCCCCAAACTAATCCCACTGCCCTGCTCTCTCACCACAGCCCTGTATTAATTCTAAACTGCTCTCTCCCCATGTCCCTGTATCAATCCCAAACTAATCCCACTGCCCTCTCTCTTCCCACTGCCTGTAACAATCCCAAACTAATCCCACTGCCTTGTATCAATCCCAAACTAGTCCCACTGTCTCACTCTCTCCCCATAGCCTTGTATCAATCCCAAACAAATCCCACTGTCCCACTCTCTCCCCATAGCTCTGTATCAATCCCAAACTAATCCCACCGCTCTGTCATCAATCCCAAACTAATCCCTCTGCCCTGTCATCAATCCCAAACTGATCCCTCTGCCCTGTATCAATCTGAAACTAATCCCACTGCCCTGTATCAATCTGAAACTAATCCCTCTGCCCTGTATCAATCTGAAACTAATCCCTCTGCCCTGTATCAATCCCAAACTAATACCTCTGCCCTGTCATCAATCCCAAACTGATCCCTCTTCCCTGTATCAATCCCAAACTAATCCTTCTGCCCTGTCATCAATCCCAAACTAATCCCACTGCCCTATCATCAATCCCAAACTAATCCCTCTGCCCTGTCATCAATCCCAAACTAATCCCTCTGCCCTGTCATCAATCCCAAACTAATCCCACTGCCCTATCATCAATCCCAAACTAATCCCACTGCCCTCTCATCAATCCCAAACTAATCCCTCTGCCCTGTCATCATTCCCAAACTAATCCCACTGCCCTGTCATCATTCCCAAACTAATCTCTCTGCCCTGTCATCATTCCCAAACTAATCCCACTGCCCTGTCATCATTCCCAAACTAATCCCACTGCCCTGTCATCAGTCCCAAACTAATCCCTCTGCCCTGCTGTCTCCCGCGTATGTCCCTTGGGCTTAAATGTAAAAAGAGGCAGCTGTAGGTGGTTGTCTGAGGTGTCCAGTGCTTTTGCCCTGGAGGTGCAGCTCCCTTTGGCAGGGTGTGGGTTGGGATTTAATTGATGCCGTTGTTTAAATCAAAGCATTTCTTTGTCTTTTGGTTAGAACATTGACCTGACTCAGCGTCGAATGGTGCATGAGGGACCCCTGATCTGGAAATTAACAAGGGAGAAAGCTGTTGGTAAGTGAGAGAGCATCGATGGGAGGAGGGGCGCGGGAAGGACCTCCCTGCTCAAGGGGTGTAAAATAGTGAGAGACTGAGCAGGGTATAAATTCCAGAGAGGGAGTCTGACCTGAATTTATTTCCAGATAGTGAGACTCTCAATTAGAGGGAATCTTTGCCAAGGACTGAGCGTGTGTCTCCATTACTAAGGACCTGTTAAGTGTGGGTTTCTAAGAGTCTCTCCTAACTGAGACTCAAAGGAGGTTTGTCCTTACGAAGGGTCTCATTTGCAGTCAGCTTGACAGTGTTAGGGGGGTTGGTCTGGGTTAAAGAGCAGCGAATCAGGTATTGCTTTGACGTTTGCTGTTCTTGCACATCTTCTTTGTGGAGGATTCTGTGTACATGGTTGAGAGAGGTCTCTGTGAAGTCTCATTCCTCCTTTCTGATGCTGCATGTCCTTGCCCCTTCCTCCTCTCTCCCCCACTCTCTGACACTTCCTTCCTTCTCTGATTCACTCTCCCACTCTTCCTCCGTCTCTCCTGCTCTGTCTCTAATACTCTCCCTCCTCTCTGATACTCCTTGTCCCTCTGTATCCCCGCCTCCTCTCACACTTGCTCTCCCTCTTCCCTTCTCTCTGACACACTGTTTCATCCCCCACCCATCCTTCTCTCCCTCACGCTCCATCTCTAACAAACTCACTCGCTCTTCCTCTCGGACACTCTACCTCTCCCCTATCTCCCATGCTCTGTCTCTCACACTCTCCCTCGTCTTCAACACTCCTTATCCCTCCCTCTCCTTGTCTGACACACACTTCCTCTCCCTCCCTCTGACATGCTCTGCCTCGTAATACTCTCCCTCCTCACTGACACTCCCTCTAAGCTTTCTCTAACACACTCACATTCTCCGTGTCTCTCCCCTCTCAGTCACATGGTCTTTGTCTCACTCTCTCACACACACACTCTCGCTCTCTCTCTCTCTCTCTCACTCACTCTCACTTTCACTCTCTCTCATTCTCACTCTCTCCCACTCTCTCTCTCTCTCTATCACACACTCCCAGCTCTTCTAAAACACTCCCTTCCTCCCCCCTGCCTCTTTCATGGCCCTTGTCTCTCTCTCCCTCTCTATCTCTCTCCCTCCCTCTCTTTCTCTCCCTCCCTCTCTCTCTCTCTCCCTCCCTCTCTCTCTCTCTCTCTTTCTTTCTCATTCTGACTCTCCCAACAAATCTAGCGCATACTGTTTCTTCCCCCCACAACTCTAACATTCCTTGTCCTTTCCCTGATGCTCTGTGTTTCTCCTTACTCTAACACATTCTCTCTCTCTCTCCCTCCATCCTCTCTCTGACTCTCCCAACACCTCTAACACACACTTTCTCCCTCCACAACTCTCTAACATTCCTTGTCCTTTCCCTGATGCTCTGTGTTTCTCCTTACTCTAACACACACTCTCTCTCTCTCTCTCTCTCAGATGTCCACGTGCTGTTACTGGACGATATCCTGGTCTTGATGCAGAAAGTGGACGACAAGATGGTGTTGAAGTGTCACAGCAAGAACTCGATGGGGGTTTCTGAGGGGAAGCAGATGCTGTGCCCCATCATCAAACTCGGCAGCGTTCTCGCCCGGGACGTCGCCACAGGTGGGCAGTGTCGCCATGGGGACGTTACAGTGGGTCAGGGAGGGAGAGGGGCAGGGAGGGGGTGGGTACGATGCTCCCCTCGTTTCGTTCAGAGGATACGAGCATCCCTGGCAAGGCCAGCGTTTCATTGCCCATCCCCAATCGCCCTTGTAGTGGTGAGCCGCCCTCTTGAATACAACTGAGTGGCATTCGGGACCATTTCAGAAGGTAGTTAAAAGCCAACCGCAGTGCTGTGGATCTGGAGGCGCATGTGGGCCTTTCACTTGAGATGTTAAACTGAGGCTTCGTCTTCACTGCTCAAAGCAAGAGCTGATGGTGTCGCGGGGGTGGGGGGGAGGATATTAGCATGGATAGAGGACCGGTTAGCCAACAGGAAGCCGTGACTAGGCATTAGGTTGGCATGATATAACAAGTGGAGTGCCACAGGGATCGGTGCTGGGACCTCAACCTCATACAATTTGTATTGATGACTTGGATGAAGGGACCGAACGTACAGCTGCTGAATTGGCTGATGACGCAAAGCTAGATGGGAAAGTAGGTTGTGAAGAAAACACAAGGAGTCTGCAAAGGGATTAAGTTACGATTAGGTCAAGTGAGTGGGCAAAAATTGGGCAAATGGAGCACACTGTGGGCGACTGTGAACCTGTCCACTTTGGGGTGAGGAATAGAAAAGCGGCCTAGTTTTCAAACTGTGAGAGATCGCAGAACGCAGCGGGACAGAAGGATCTGAGTGACCTGGTACGCAGTCAGGAAAAGTTAGTATGCAGGGACAGTGAGTGAGCAAGAAGGCAGATGGAATATTGTCGTTTCTCGCAGTGGTGGGGGGAATGGAATTTAAAAGCAGGGAAGTTTAGCTACAGTTGTACAGGGCCTTGGTGAGACCACATTTAGTTGATCACCTTATTTGAGAAAGGGCGTAATTGCTCAGTTGTCCATTAAGCAGTTCAGAGGAGGTTCGCTCGACTGGTCCCTGGGATGAATGGATGACCCTTATGAGGAAAGGTTGGACTGGTTGGGCCTCTACCCATTAGGGTTTAGAAGAACGAGAAGAGACATTACTGAAGTATGTAAGATCCTGAGGGGGCTTGACAGGGCAGATGCTGAAAAGATGTTGCCCCTTATGGGAGAGACGAGAACTAGGGGACACTATTTAAATATAAGGGGTCTCCCAATTAAGATGGGGATGAGGAGAAAGTTTTCTCTTCGAGGATCATGGATCTTTGGAACTCCGTTCCCCGGAGAGCAGTGGAGACAAGGTCAGTGAATGTGTTTAAGTCAGCGTTAGGTAGACTCTTGACTAACAAGGGAGTAAAAGACTATTGAGGGTCGGGAGAATATGGAGTTGAGGCCACGATCAGATCAGCCATGATCTTAATGAATGGCAGTGCAGGCTCGAGGGGCCGAATCACAGCATCTCTCAGTGCAGAAGAGGCCCTTCGGCCCATCGAGTCTGCACCAACACATGAGAAACGCCTGACCTACCTACCTAATCCCGTTTACCAGCACTTGGCCCATAGCCTTGAATGTTATGACGTGCCAAGTGCTCATCCAGGTACTTTTTAAAGGATGTGAGGCAACCCGTCTCCACCACCCTCCCAGGCAGCGCATTCCAGACCGTCACCACCGTCCTCACATTCCCCCCTAAACCTCATGCCTCTCACCTTGAACTTATGTCCCCAAGTAACTGACCCTTCAACTAAGGGGAACAGCTGCTCCCTATCCACCCTGTCCATGCCCCTCATAATCTTGTACACCTCGATCAGGTCGCCCCTTAGTCTTCTCTGCTCCAACGAAAACAACCCAAGTCTATCCAACCTCTCTTCATAACTTAAATGTTTCATCTCAGGCAACGTCCTGGTGAATCTCCTCTGCAACCCCTCCAGTGCAATCACATCCTTCCTATAATGTGGCGACCAGAACTGCACACAGTACTCCAGCTGTGGCTTCACCAAGGTTCTATACAACTTCAACATGACCTCCCTACTTTTGTAATCCAGGCCTCGATTGATAAAGGCAAGTGTCCCATATGCCTTTTTCACCACCCCACTAACATGCCCCTCTGCCTTCAGAGATCTATAGACACACACGCCAAGGTCCCTTTGTTCCTCAGAACTTCCTGATGTCATGCTGTTCATTGAATACTTCCTTGTCAAATGGCCTACTCCTGCTCCTAAGTCGTGTGTTTGTACTTTCTCCCCTGCCTGCTCTGGTGGATATAAAAGATCTCATGGCACTGTTTTGAGGAAGATTGTGGGTGTTCTCCCAGGTGTCCTGGCCAATGTTTGTCCCTCCATCAACGTCACAAAAATTATTATCTGTACCTGTCATCACGGCATCATTGTTTGTGGGAGCTTGCTGTGTACAAATTAGCTGCTCCGTTTTCTACATTACAGCAGTGACTTTGCTTCAAAAAGCACTTCATTGTCGGTAGAGCGCTTTCAGACGTC
Source organism: Carcharodon carcharias (assembly GCF_017639515.1). Taxonomy (NCBI): domain Eukaryota; kingdom Metazoa; phylum Chordata; class Chondrichthyes; order Lamniformes; family Lamnidae; genus Carcharodon; species Carcharodon carcharias. Next base: position 10,473,095 of record NC_054495.1, read on the forward strand.
CCGTGGTCGTGAAAAGCGCGATAGAAATGCAAGCCTTTCTTTTGAAACAACACTAGTGAGCGAGATGGGCTTTTTATGGACAATTCAGTCGTTTCGTGGAACCCGCTACTGAAACTGGCTTTTTATCCCGAATTTATTTAATTAACTGAATTTAAATTCCCCCAGCTGCTGCGATGGGATCAGAACCCATGTCTCTGGATCATTCTCTGGATTACTCGCCCAGTAACACAACCATTATGGCACCATGATCCCCTGATTGCAGGGAGAGTCTAGTCAGTGTGAAATTGGTAGTGTTTCAGCTGTGTCAGTGTGATGGGAATGTCTGCGTTTGCATATTTTACCTTGTTAAAGGATTTACATACTTGTTCATACTTGTGTCTGTGTGCTTGTGGGTGCATGTCTGCGTGTATGTGTGTGTGTGCACGCCTGTGCGTGCGCCTGTGTATCTGTATTCATGGCCCGGTCTCTATTTGTTTGCTTTGCCTGTGTGTGTGGTTGTATCCCCTGTCTCCATGTCTGTCTGTGTGTCCCCCTCAGTCTGTGTGTGTGTGTGTGTGTGTGTGTGTGTGTGTGTATGTATGTGTGTGTCTCCATATGGTGTGAGTGTGTGTGCGCACACTTGCCTATCGTCTATTGCTCTGGTTGCTTATGTTACGATATGTTTGTTTGTGAGTGTATGTGCATGTCTGTCAGTCCCTCCATCTGGTTTTGTGTGTGATGATATGTGTGAGTGTGTGTTTGCCTTGTAAGACAATTGGCGATCAGTGCCTGTAAACCATGACCTTTGTCCTTCACGAACACTTGTGCTTCTGTTGCAGACCGCAAGGCCTTCTTTGTCTTGTTCCAGACCAGCACTGGGGCGCAGATTTACGAGCTGGTGGCACAGACGGTCTCTGAGAGGAGAAAGTAAGTAGCAGGCGAAACTGGGTCGGCAGATCTCGTCATGGGATGGGGCCTGGACTCACTACAGGGGAGCGTTGGGGGGTGGGGGGAGGAGGTCTCATTAGCGATGAGGGGCGGAGAGGAGAGGGTGTGAAAAGAATCACCCAGAGCTCCAGATCACCAGCCGCCGTCCCCTGCTGTGAAAGGACACCGAGTCAGGACAGGGAATTTTGTCTGATTTGTCTGAATCCCCCCTTGGTCGAATAGCATGCCACTCGCGCGCGGCAAAATCGGGCTGTTTTGGAGGGGCTGCGGGTCATGGCACTGCCAGCACAGGCACCGTCGAGAGAGCAGGTGCCCAGGGAGCCAACACTGGCTGAGAAACAGACCTCTCAGCGCCGCGTGCAATAAGTTAACCTCCCGCTCTTTTCCTGTGATTCCCACAGCTGGTGCGAGAAGATCCTGAGCACGCAAGAAGCCCTCAGTCAGCTGAAGCCCTCAATGGCGCCCAGGAACAGTTTGGTGCCACCTACGGCCAACATGCCCCTTAGTCCCACGTAAGTATGTCGGCGGTCTGGCACTGTCAGTGGGGGGGAGGGAGGGAGAATTCAAAAGGAGCACGGTTACATCGAACCTGCTGCGATCAGCCTTCACTTGGAGATTTGTGCACAGTTCTGGGCTCCACGCTCTTTAACAAGGGCGCTGGAGAGGGCGCAAAAACGAGGGGAGCAGACCTGAGTAAATGGCAGCCAACAGCAAACATCTCCTGCTTCAGAAAAGAGAAGGGTTAGGGTCATTTTCGGGGTGCCTTGACACAGGCCCTGAAAACACGGAAGAATGCACCCACTGAGAGCCAAAAAGTTGTTGGAGAAGCCAATACCAGGAAGGCATAAGTGCTAGGGCATTGCTAGTAACCAGAGGGTACAGATTTGTGCTGGTTGCTTAAAGAACCAGAGACAACATGGGGAAACTTTCTTTGCTCAGCGAGTTGTTGTTACCTCGAATGCACTGTCAGAAAGGGCAGTGGGAGCAGATTCAATTGGAACTTCTAAAACAGCTTTGGAAAAATTATTTTTTTTAAGTTATAGGACTATGGTAAAAAAGCAGGGGAGGGGGATGAATTAAATCATTGTACCAAAGAGTTGGCATCAGCACGAAGGGCTGAATGGCCTCCTCTCCTCTTTCTGTGTCATAGGATCGTGGGGCTGAGTTGCCCCCTCCTTTTCCTCGGTAACAGGATCGAGGGGCTGAATGGCCTCCTCATGTTCCTGCATAACAGAATCGTGGGGCTGAATGGCTTCCTCATGTTCCTGTGCAACAGGATCGTGGGGCTGAGTTGCCCCCTCCTTTTCCTCGGTAACAGGATCGAGGGGCTGAATGGCCTCCTCGTGTTCCTGCATAACAGAATCGTGGGGCTGAATGGCTTCCTCATGTTCCTGTGCAACAGGATCAAGGGGCTGAATGGCCTCCTCATGTTCCTGCATAACAGAATCGTGGGGCTGAATGGCTTCCTCATGTTCCTGTGCAACAGGATCGAGGGGCTGAATGGCCTCCTCATGTTCCTGTGTAACAGGATCGAGGGGCTGAATGGCCTCCTTATGTTCCTGTGCAACAGGATTGAGGGGCTGAATGGCCTCCTCATGTTCCTGTGTAACAGGATCGAGGGGCTGAATGGCCTCCTTATGTTCCAGTGTAACAGAATTGAATAGCTGAATGGCCTCCTCATGTTCCTGTGCAACAGGATCGAGGGGCTGAATGGCCTCCTCATGTTCCTGTGTAACAGGATCGAGGGGCTGAATGGCCTCCTTATGTTCCAGTGTAACATAATTGAATAGCTGAATGGCCTCCTCATGTTCCTGTGCAACAGGATCGAGGGGCTGAATGGCCTCCTCATGTTCCTGTGTAACAGGATCGAGGGGCTGAATGGCCTCCTTATGTTCCAGTGTAACAGAATTGAGTAGCTGAATGGCCTCCTCATGTTCATGTGCAACAGGATCGAGGGGCTGAATGGCCTCCTCATGTTCCTGTGTAACAGGATCGAGGGGCTGAATGGCCTCCTTATGTTCCAGTGTAACAGGATTGAGTAGCTGAATGGCCTCCTTATGTTCCAGTGTAACAGAATTGAGTAGCTGAATGGCCTCCTTCTGTTCCTGTGTTAAAAAGGTAAGGTACAGAGTACCTGGTTTGTGGCTCTGTGTCAGTCTGCTTTTAAGTCTGTCCTTTCTCTCTTCTCTGCCCCCACCCCACCCACCCAACCCCAGCATGTCCTACAGGGAGCCGATGCTCAACTCCGAGAACAGTTTCTCAACTCGTGACAGAATCAACTCCGACTTCAGTGGTAAGGCGGGGAAGCTGACGAAGGGTGGGGCTCCCAGGACAGTCTGGGAAGTCCAAATGGGTTTCGATGCAGGGAGGGACTGGGGATGGGGTGGTGGGGGGTGTGGTCAGCGGGGTGGGGAGTTTGGTGTTGCTTAAACGGACTGGTGATGCTTCACACAGCTCTGCTGGCTTTGGGACCTGGGCTCATACCCAGCCCCAAGCTGAAGGGTGAGCTGTCAGAGAGTGGTGGGTTGGAGGGTGGTCGGCAGGGTGGGGGGTGAGTTCTAGATTTGGCTGTAGGTGGGGGACAGTCTGAGGTGGATGGACTAGGTTGGGGGTTTGTGAATCTGGGTTGGATTAGGAGGAATTGGGTTAGAGGTGGGGATGGTTGGGTTGGGGGTGTGGGACATGTTGGGGGACAGGGGGGTTGCAGTAAGTTAAGTTTGAGTGTTGAGAGTTTGGAATTTTTATTCGTTGGCAGTAGGGGTTGGGTTGAGCTGGGGAGGATGTGGATTGAGGTTGGCGGAGTTGGATCACAATTCAGCTGGGTTGAGGTTGGGGGCATTGAGTTGAGGTTTCAGGGGCGTTGGGTTGAGGTTCGGGAGGTTGGGGGGGTTGCTTTGAGGTTGGGGGAAGGTTTGTGGGAGAGGGGCTGGGTCGCGGTTTGGGCTGGGGGGTGTTGAGGTTGGGATTGGTTTGAGTGGGGTTAGGCTGGGCCGAGGCTGGAGGAAGGTGGGTCGAGGTTGCATTGAGGTTCGGGGTTGGGGGGGTGGGGTAGTGCTGAGGTTGGAGGGGTCGAGGTTGGTTGGGGTGGTGGGGTTATGTTGGGTTGAGGTTGGAGTTGGGTTGGGGGTTTGAGGTTTGGTTGATGGGATTTGGTTTGGATGGGTTGTGAGGGATTGGGGGGTTGGTTGGGGATATTGGTGTGATTGAGGGAATTGGATTGGGCTGAGGGTGATGAGGGTTGAATGGGTTAGGGTTGGTGTGTTGGGGTTAGGTTGAGGTTTGGGGTTGAGTTGAGGGGTTTGAAGTTGGGGGTTTGGGTTGGAGGTGGTGTTGGGTGGGCTGGTGGAATTGGAGTTTGAGTGTGATGGGGTGTTTTTTTTATTTGGTCATAGATTATGAACGTTGCTGGCTAGACCTGTGTTTATTGCCCATCCCTAATTGCCCTTGTTCAGAGGGCATTTTGAGTCAACCACATTGATGTAGGTCTGGAGTCTCGTGAGGATGGCAGATTTCCTTCCTAAAAGACAGTAGTGATTGGGCTTTTACAACAATTATCAGTTTTATAATTCCAGATTATATATATATATATACCTGCTGGGGTGGGATCCGAACCCAGAGCATTAACCTGGGCCTCTGGAGTACCAGCCCAGTGACAATACCACTACACCACTTCTTTCCCACACTGGGGTATTTGGCTTGGGGCGGTCGTGGAGATGTTGGGTTAGGTAATTGGGTTGCAGGGTGTGAGTGGAGGGTTGGACGAGGCTCTGTATTGTCGGAGGGTGGCTCCGGGGGCATTTTGGGTTGGACTGGGGAGGATTAATGTCAACTTGAAAAATTAATACCATTTCAACATAAGTCACTGTCACGGTCTCCCCGAGACCAGAGCTGCGATGCTAGGGGAGGGCAAGTGGTTCTCTCTTGGAGAAAATGTATGCTGAACTTCCCTCTATCTTCACGTCCCGAATCCTAATGTCATTCCCTGACACCCCCTCACTGGGGACTTTCTCACTTCACAGCCAAGGAGAGTGACGGTGTATCACAGGACAGTGGGACCGGTGAACCGAGTGTAGACGATCGCCCTGGGGCTGACATCCTGGGACAGAGTGTGGGGCAAGCACTGACGGACCTCCTCAAGGCCAACGATGTGGACCTGATGAAACTGGCCTCAGGACCGTCTGAACACGTCGCAGACGAAGCATTGGAGGATGGTGAGTGCCCAGGGGCATGATTCCTATTGATCTGCACATGCAAGGATACACCCAAACCCCCCCCCCTTCCGTGAAGATGCTGAGACTCATTGTGGTCTACCCTTCAGTCCTGTGGTCAAGTGTCCCACACAAGCGAGTGTTGGCAGCTCAGTTAAGCCCTGCTTATGTCCAATGTGTCAGCGTGCACACACATTTGGATTTAAGCACAGATTAACTAGCTCCCTCTCTCTCCCCTCCCCTCCTCCCCCCTCTCCCTCCCCTTCTCCTTCTCCTCTCCCCATTTCCCTTCCCCCTCCACCTCCCTACTGCTTCCCTCCCATGCCATTCCCCCTCATCCCATACCCACCCAGTCAACTCCTTTCCCTAGCCCATCTACCCCCTTCCCCTTCCCCTCCATCTACTTCCCACCCCCTTCTACCTCCCCTCCCTACCCCTTCCCTAACCCCCTCTACCCCTCCCCCTGCCCTCTTGCCCTCTTCCTGCCCCCTGTTATGGCCGATGCAGTAGGTAAAGTGGAGTTATTTAAAAATCCCAGAGGGAAACTTTAAACAACTGTCATAATTATTAATTTTAAGTGTTAGGTTTGAGATGCAACTCTAAATTCAGGAACCAGACCATCAGTTCTTGAGGTTTTACATTAAACTAATTGAAGCATTTTATTAATTTACGCATATATATATATATATATATATATATATAAACATGGCTACAAATTACTACTGTCATAATTTTTAACAAATTCCCAAACAAATCTCCATTAAGGCAACAGAAACCCATAGACTTAACCAGACACCAGGCAAAGCATTTTCACCTTACAAATTCAAAATGAGGTTCCTTTCACTGTGGAGCCAGTTGGAGGCTTACAGCTGCCTTTTGATCTCACATTGCCTCTGCTCTGCACACCCGAAAACTACTGTAGTTATACCGACCAGCACTGATTGAATTCAAATTATCGTCTCTTTGAGCTTCATCTTTTTAACAACGAATCCCTTTTCATTGTACCAGTTTTATTAGGAATATAAACATATTGCTTGGTAGCTGCGAGATAGGCATCAAGTTTTCACCCCACTTCTTGAATGCTCTAGTCAAAAATGCAAATATTCACCATCTCTCTTACATATCAAAACTAGTACACATCAAAGCACCCAGACTAGCTGGCTTCAATCCAATTAAGACACACCCACAGACTAAACCTCTATTTTAAAAGAAAAATATTTTCCAAAATATTATATATATTTATAGCTTTATGACACCCCTCGCCCTTCCCCCCCTCGCCCTTCCCCCCCTCGCCCTTCCCCCCCTCGCCCTTCCCCCCCTCGCCCTTCCCCCCCTCGCCCTTCCCCCCTCGCCCTTCCCCCCTCGCCCTTCCCCCCTCGCCCTTCCCCCCTCGCCCTTCCCCCCTCGCCCTTCCCCCCTCGCCCTTCCCCCCTTGCCCTTTCCCCCTCACCCTTCCCCACCTCGCCCTTCCCCCCCTCGCCCTCCCCCCCACTTGCCCTTCCCCCCTCGCCCTTCCCCCCTCGCCCTTGCCCCCTCACCCTTCTCCCCCCTCGCCCTTCTCCCCCCTCGCCCATTCCCTCACTCCTCCCCTTCACCCTCACCCCTCCCCTTCACCCTCACCCCTCCCCTTCGCCCTCACCCCTCCCCTTCGCCCTCGCCCCTCCCCTTCGCCCTCGCCCCTCCCCTTCGCCCTCGCCCCTCCCCTTCGCCCTCGCCCCTCCCCTTCGCCCTCGCCCCTCCCCTTCGCCCTCGCCCCTCCCCTTCGCCCTCGCCCCTCCCCTTCGCCCTCGCCCCTCCCCTTCGCCCTCGCCCCTCCCCTTCGCCCTCGCCCCTCCCCTTCGCCCTCGCCCCTCCCCTTCGCCCTCGCCCCTCCCCTTCGCCCTCGCCCCTCCCCTTCGCCCTCGCCCCTCCCCTTCGCCCTCGCCCCTCCCCTTCGCCCTCGCCCCTCCCCTTCGCCCTCGCCCCTCCCCTTCGCCCTCGCCCCTCCCCTTCGCCCTCGCCCCATGCCCTTTGCCCCATGCCCTTTGCCCCACGCCCTTTGCCCCTCGCCCCACGCCCTTTGCCCCTCGCCCCACGCCCGTTGCCCCTCGCCCCACGCCCGTTGCCCCTCGCCCCACGCCCGTTGCCCCTCGCCCCACGCCCGTTGCCCCTCGCCCCACGCCCTTTGCCCCTCGCCCCACGCCCTTTCCCCTCGCCCCACGCCCTTTCCCCTCGCCCCACGCCCTTTCCCCTCGCCCCACGCCCTTTCCCCTCGCCCCACGCCCTTTCCCCTCGCCCCACGCCCTTTCCCCTCGCCCCACGCCCTTTCCCCTCGCCCCACGCCCTTTCCCCTCGCCCCACGCCCTTTCCCCTCGCCCCACGCCCTTTCCCCTCGCCCCACGCCCTTTCCCCTCGCCCCACGCCCTTTCCCCTCGCCCCACGCCCTTTCCCCTCGCCCCACGCCCTTTGCCCCACGCCCTTTGCCCCTCGCCCCACGCCCTTTGCCCCTCGCCCCACGCCCTTTGCCCCTCGCCCCACGCCCTTTGCCCCACGCCCTTTGCCCCTCGCCCCACGCCCTTTGCCCCTCGCCCCTCCCCTTCGCCCTCGCCCCTCCCCTTCGCCCTCCCCTTCGCCCTCGCCCCTCCCCTTCACCCTCGCCCCTCCCCCTTCGCCCTCACCCCTCCCCCTTCGCCCTCGCCCCTCCCCTTCGCCCTCGCCCCTCCCCCTTCGCCCTCGCCCCTCCCCCTTCGCCCTCGCCCCTCCCCCTTCGCCCTCGCCCCTCCCCCTTCGCCCTCGCCCCTCCCCCTTCGCCCTCGCCCCTCCCCCTTCGCCCTCGCCCCTCCCCCTTCGCCCTCGCCCCTCCCCCTTCGCCCTCGCCCCTCCCCCTTCGCCCTCGCCCCACCCCCTTTTCCCCTTTGCCCCACCCCCTCACCCCTCCTGCCCTATCTCCCCTCCCCCTCTCCCTGCTCCCCCTCTCCCTGCTCCCCCACCCTCCCCCTGCCGCTCCTCCCCCGTCTCAGTGGGACTGGCCTCCTTTGAGCCAGCTGGGTCACGTGTCTACTGCAGATCAGGTCTCTGCAGCCCCAAGACCATTGACGCTGATGCCCTTTCCTCCGCTTTTCCACAGTCCACACAATGAAGCGGACGCTCCACAGGGGCAAGAGAATCTCCATGGAATCCTCCCTGCGGTCCCCCGAGCCTCCGGGCGAGGGGGGCCAGGACCCAGGCAGCGGGGCCGGTGAGACCGGCCTGGAAGGCGATGGGGAGGAAGGAGGGTCAGAGGCAGAGAGAGAGAAGGAGCCGGCTGTGCCGGAGGGAGAGCAGGAAGCTCGAAGCGAAGGGGAAAATGGTCACGAGAGAGGAGAGACGGAGAGCGTAGAGGACTCGACAGAGGCACAGGGAGACGAGAAGGAGCCGGAGGAACCGGTCAAAGGAACAGGTAAGGAAGCGGGTAAAGGGGCAAGGCCGAGGGGGGGAGGGAGAAGGGGGGAAGGAAAAGAGGGGGCAACAAGGCGAGGGAGAAGGGGGCGGGGGCGGCGTGGGTAGGGAGGAGGGGGGGGCGGGACATCGGCGGGGCGGAGGGACGGGTGGAACGAGGGGTGGGGTGGAGGGAGGGAGGGGCGGTGTGGAGGGCGGAGGGAGGGGCAGACGCAGGGAGGGAGGGAGGGGCAGGTTGGAGGGCGGAGGGAGGGAGGGGTGGAGGGTGGAGGGAGGGGCAAATGCAGGGAGGGGCAGAGGGAGGGAGGGGCGGTGTGGAGGGCAGAGGGAGGGGCGGGGTGGAGGGCGGAGGGAGGGGCAGACGCAGGGAGGGGCTGGGTGGAGGGAGGGAGGGGCAGTGTGGAGGGCAGAGGGAGGGAGTGCGGGGCTGGGTGGCAGGGGGGGTAGAAGCGGGTGAGAAAGAGTGGGGAGAATCGGAGACTATAGTGAATTGAGAGTGGAACTCTGTACATTGGGCACTATCAGGAGTGCTGCCTTGTCACGTGTCCCCGGGTAACTGACTGCACCCCTCCCAGCCGATCGCCCTTCACCCCCCCACCCCTCCGGTTAAGGGGAGGTTTAAATCGAGGTGTTCAAAATCATGAGGGGTTTGAATAGAGTGAATCAGGAGAAACTGTTCCCAGTGGCTGGAGGGTCGGTAACCAGAGGGACACAGACTGAAGAGAATGGGTAAGAGAGCTGGAGGGGGAGATGAGGAGGAATGTTTTTACACAGCGAGTTGCTGTCATCTGGAAGGCGCTGCCTGAAAGGGCGGTGGAAGCAGATTCATTAGGAACTTTCAAAAGGGGCAATCGGATAAATAATGGATAAGATAAAATTTGCAGAGCCAAGAGGGTAAGAGCAGTGGCAGCGGAGGTTGTATGACTAGTTGGATCGCTCTTTCAAAGAGCTGGCACAGGCGCGATGGTCTGAATGGCCTCGCCCTGTGCTCTCTGATTCCGTGATTCATGCCTTTTTCTGATCCGCAGCGGAGAATTTGCACACACAGCCCCAGCTATCTGAGGGTCCCGGAGGGCCCACTCTGAATGGCGGGGAGACAGAATTCAGCTGCAGCCCCCTCTTCCTGTCCCTGGAACAAGCGGAGGAGATGGAGCGGAAAATGAACAGCCTCCTGGTCAAGATTCAGCATCTAAAGGTGAGGCTGACGCACCTCTGCTTTGCTGACCTCCCCCTGACCTGCCCCCGACCTCTGCCTGACCTGCCCCCAACCTCCCCTTGACCTGCCCCCGACCTCCCCTTGACCTGCCCCCGACCTCCCCCTGACCTGCCCCCGACCTCCCCCTGACCTGCCCCCGACCTCCCCCTGACCTGCCCCGACCTCCCCCTGACCTGCCCCCGACCTCCCCCTGACCTGCCCCCGACCTCCCCCTGACCTGCCCCTGACCTGTCCCCGACCTCCCCCTAACCTGCCCCTGACCTCCCCCTGACCTGCCCCCGACCTCCCCCTGACCTCCCTCCCCGCTCCCCCTGACCTCCCCCCCGCTCCCCCTGACCTCTCCCCTGCTCCCCCGACCTCTCCCCCCGCTCCCACTGACCTCCCCCCTCCGCTCCCCCTGACCTCCCCCCCGCTCCCCCTGACCTCCCTCCCCGCTCCCACTGACCTCCCCCCTCCGCTCCCCCTGACCTCCCTCCCCGCTCCCCCTGACCTCCCCCCCGCTCCCCCTGACCTCCCTCCCCGCTCCCCCTGACCTCCCTCCCCGCTCCCCCTGACCTCCCTCCCCGCTCCCCCTGACCTCTCCCCCGCTCCCCCTGACCTCCCTCCCCGCTCCCCCTCACCTCCCTCCCCGCTCCCCCTGACCTCCCCCCCGCTCCCCCTGACCTCCCCCCTGCTCCCCCGACCTCTCCCCTGCTCCCCCGACCTCTCCCCCCGCTCCCACTGACCTCCCCCCTCCGCTCCCCCTGACCTCCCTCCCTGCTCCCCCTGACCTCTCCCCCTGCTCCCCCAACCTCTCCCCCCGCTCCCACTGACCTCCCCCCTCTGCTCTCCCTGACCTCCCCCCCCCCGCTTCCCCTGACCTCCCCCTGCTCCCCCTGACCTCCCCCCTCTGCTCTCCCTGACCTCTCCCCCTGCTCCCCCTGACCTCTCCCCCTGCTCCCCCTGACCTCCCCCCTGCTCCCCCTGACCTCCCCCCGCTCTCCCTGACCGCCCCCCTCCGCTCTCCCTGACCTCCCCCACCCCTCGCTTCCGCTGACCTCCCCCCCTGCTCCCACTGACCTCCCCCCTCTGCTCTCCCTGACTTCCCCCCCGCTCCCCCTGACCTCCCCCCCCCCCCCCACCCCCCACTCTCCCTGACCTCTCCCCAGCTCCCCTGACACACCTCCCTCGCCCCCACCGCTTCCCCCTTGAACCCAGTTTCGGGAGTTGAAGAAAAGCCTGAGATATATATCTTCTGGCAAACACATTAGATCAGAAGTTGTGCACTTGGACAATAGCTCTGGTTTTCACATCAGAAGCACAGCAGGAGGCCATTCAACCCCTCAATCCTGTTACACCGTAGCAGTAGGAGGCCATTCAGCCCACCAAGCCCACTCAGGCTACTGTAACAGGCAATTTGGCTCATCTGCTCACCTCTCCCCGCTGGTGTTTATGTTACACTCAAGCCTCCTCCCTCCCTCCCTCCCTCTGTTCATAATCACCATATCCTTATATTCCTTTCTCCCTCCCGTGTTTATCCAGCTTCCCCTTAAATGTACCTATGCTCTTCCCTTCAACCACATTCTTCCCAGGTAAAGAACCTTTTCCTGATTTCCTTTCGGCTTTATTAGCCATTATCTGAGATTGATGCCCACGAGTTCTGGTCTCGCCCACAAGCGGATCCATCTTCTGTGCGTCAATCCTATCGAACCCTTTTTCAAGAGCTTGGATCAGGTCACCCCCCCTCAGCCTTCCCTCTGCCAATTTATATTTAACTAGCAAACTAGAGGGATTTGAAAAGGGGAATTGGTCAAAGGGGGGTGGAGTTTCTCTGAGGTGCAGAGGAAGTGGGGGAGGCTGAACTGTGTGGCCACAGCATCACTGCTGGTGGGAGGAGGTAACTGCAGCGTGACATGTTTACGCAGCAAATCTCCATTGTAGCAGGTTGTACCACGGTGTGACAGCTGGAACTAAGATTTTGTGAAGAGGAAGCGAATAAGTGAAAAGAGGTTGTCTCCCACTGCGCCTGGGATGGATTAAAAAGCCGTAACCTCTTCACTTTCAGTCCCTTGTGATTCTTGCTGAATGTACCCCTTGCGTTCTCACCTCTCATTTTACAATGTCAGGTGTCTGGTAGCACCCTTGCCCCTGAGTAAGAAGGTCATGGGTTCCAGTCCCAATCCGGGTATTTAAGTCCATAATCCAGGCCAAGACTCCCAGTGCTGAACTGTCAAAGGATCAGCACCAAGAAGCACTGCACAGTTGGAAAGTCAGTACTGAGGGAATGTTGCACTGTTGGAGGTTCAGTACTGAGCGAATACTTCAGTGTCGGAGGGTCAGTACTGAGGGAGTGCTGCAGTGTCAGAGGGTCAGTACTGAGAGAGTGCTGCAGTGTCAGAGGGTCAGTACTGAGGGAGTGCTGCAGTGTCGGAGGGTCAGTACTGAGGGAGTGCTGCAGTGTCGGAGGGTCAGTACTGAGGGAGTGCTGCAGTGTCGGAGGGTCAGTACTGAGGGAGTGCTGCACTGTCGGAGGGTCAGTACTGAGAGAGTGCTGCAGTGTCGGAGGGTCAGTACTGAGTGAGTGCTGCAGTGTCGGAGGGTCAGTGCTGAGGGAGCGCTGCACTGTCGGAGGTGTTGAATTTCCGACATTACAGTAGAAACCACATTTAGAAAAATATTTCATTAGCTGCGAAGTGGTTTGGGATGTCTGGAGTTGGTGAAAGACGCCAAAATTTAAATCCCTCCCTGGCCTCTCCCCATCCCTATCTCTGTGACCTCCTCCAGCTCCTACAACCCTCCCTATCTCTGGCACCTCCTCCAGCCCTTACAACCCTCCCTATCTCTGTAACCTCCTCTGGCCCCTACAACCCTCCCTATCTCTGTAACCCCCTCCAGCCCCTACAACCCTCCCTATCTCTGTAACCTCCTCTGGCTCCTACAACCCTCCCTATCTCTGCAACCTCCTCCAGCCCCTACAACCCTCCCTATCTCTGTAACCTCCTCCAGACCCTAAAACCTGCCCTATCTCTGAAACCTCTTCCATCCGCCTCTCTACCTCACCCACTCCTCCTTTTAAGACTCCCCCTTTATAACCTGCGCGTTTGACCAAGCATCCGGTGCTGGTCCTGATATCTCCTCCCGTTCGTCTGTGTTAGTTTTTGCCTCAATGAAGCTCCTGTGGAGGGACATTTTACTTTGTTGGAGACGCTGGTGTAGTAAGTGCACATTGCCGTATGAGTGCTGGATCTCTCTTCACTGGTCGGTTCTCTCTCTGGTTCCCTAGGCGATGGAGGAGGACTACCACCGGCTGCGGCAGGCGCTGGTTAACCTGACGATGGCACCGCGCCATTCACCCCGAGACAGCAGGCAGGTGTCGGGTGAGTAAGTGACACTGTGTCCACCCATTCAGGGTCAGCCCCCTTCTCCCCCTCCCTCATCCCCCCCACCCCCCCTGGCCTCGGACAATGGGCCCCAGTGTGAGGACATCCCACCTTGGACCGAGCAAAGACAAATCAGTAGCTGGACGCCAGGGCCTGTGGCAGAGCAGAGAGGTTTAGGGGGTCCAAGTCCAGAAATTCCTAAAAAGCCAATAAATTAAAAAGCCAAATACAACGATGGAGTTGTATAGAACCTTGGTGAGGCCACAGCTGGAGTACTGTGTGCAGTTCTGGTCGCCACATTATAGGAAGGATGTGATAGCACTGGAGGGGGTGCAGAGGAGATTCACCAGGATGTTGCCTGGGATGAAACACTTAAGTTATGAAGAGAGGTTGGATAGACTTGGGTTGTTTTCGTTGGAGCGGAGAAGACTGAGGGGCGACCTGATCGAGGTGTACAAGATTATGAGGGGCATGGACAGGGTGGATAGGGAGCAGCTGTTCCCCTTAGTTGAAGGGTCAGGCACAAGGGGACACAGGTTCAAGCTGAGGGGCAGGAGTTTTAGGGGGGATTTGAGGAAAAATCTTTTTTACCCAGAGGGTGGTGAGGGTCTGGAATGCACTGCCTGGGAGGGTGGTGGAGGCGGGTTGCCTCACATCCTTTAAAAAGTACCTGGATGAGCACTTGGCACATCATAACATTCAAGTCTATGGGCCAAGTGCTGGTAAATGGGATTAGGTAGGTAGGTCAGGTGTTTCTCACGTGTCGGTGCAGACTCGATGGGCCTCTTCTGCACTGTGTGATTCTGGTCTTCAACTCGAGGGGGGCTAGACTACACAGGGATGGGAGTTATGTTACAGCTGAGCAAAGCTCTGGTTAGACCGCCCCCCGCTGGCCCTCTGGAGTATGACTGTGTTTAGTTCTGGGCAGTGTACCTCAGGAGGGATATACTGACCTTGGAGGTGGTGCAGTGCAGTTCTGCCAGAACGCTACCTGGGGTAAAAAGGGTTAAATCACGAGGACAGGTTGCACAGACTTAGACTTGTATTCCCTCCGGTCTTGAGTGTGAAGGGTGGTGGAGATCTAGTCGAGCTGTTGAAGATAGTTAAAGGATTCAATAGGCTCCAGAGAGAGAAACTATTTCATCTGCTGGAGGTAGGGGGGAGCCTGGAACAAGGGGCTAGAACCTTAGAATGGCTCGATCAGGCGTGGATTCAGGAAGCACTTCTTCACACAAAGGGGAGTGGAAATCCGAAACTCCCTTTCCACCCCTCCCTCCCCAACACCTTCCCCCACCCCCAAAAAAAGTGATGTTGAAGCTGGGGGCAAGTTTCAAAACTGCGATTGATAAATTCTTGTTGGGCAGGAGTATTATAGGGTTACGGAGCCAAAGCAGGTTAGGTGGCTGTAAGGTACAGATCAGCCATGCACGACATGAATTGCGGAACCAGCTCAAGGAGCTGGTTGGCCCACCCCCCCCCACCTCTCCTGTGTCTGGGAAACTGGCTCGATGGGTCGAATGGCCTTTTCCTGACCCCAGCTGGAGCTCCTATGGTTAGCCCACGCTAGGGAGATAAGCAACTCCCCCTGATGTTCTGCTGTACCAGTGGAGAGCCGCTGTGGCCCAGACTTAATGACCATCACTCTCCAAACTCTGGTCAGTTCAGTCATTGAGCTATAAATAATTTTAGAGCACCAGCAAGTTCTATTGATATGGCGCCTTTAACATAATGTAGCGAAATGTCCCAAGGTGCTTCACTGAAACATAATTGAACCGTGCAACACCGAGCCACACGCAGCGATGCTAGGCCAGATGATCATCAGCTTGGCCAAAGAGGTAGGTTTTCAGGAGTGTCTTAGAGGAGGAAAGGTGTAGGGAGGAGATTCCAGAGCTTAGGGCTGAGGCAACTGAAGGCACAGCTGCCGACGGTGGAGCGATTGTAACTGGATGTACAAGAGGCCAGAATTGGAGGAGCATAGATATCTCGAGGGGTCGTGGAGCTGGAAGAAATTCCAGAGGTAGGGAGGAGCGGGGCCCTGGAGAGATTCGAAAACGAGGATGAGAATCTTTGAAGTCAAGACCACCCCTCGACCCAGGGGCCAGTGTAGGTCAGCGAGCGTAGGGGGGGCGATCGGGGGAACAGGACATGCCGCAAGGTCCGGCTCAGGTTTACAGAGGGGAGTTGGAATAGGTGAGTGCGGAGGTAAAGAGGGTTTCGGCGGAAGATGAGCTGAGGTGGGTGACGTTACAGAGGTGGTCGGGAGCTCATGTCGGGATGACACTAAGGTTGCAGAGAGACTGGTTTCATCTCAGACAGTTGCCAGGAAGAGGGAGGTAGCTGTTTTGGATTGCGCCTCTGGTGTTGGATTCTTGGTGTGGTTCTTGGTTATAGAACAAACTGTTAACATACTCTGGTACTTCCTTAACACTTGCTTATTAGTACTACATCTAAACAGATTACAGAGTAGGTATGTTGCACCAGGGCATGGTGTTGCAACCTCTCTCTCCCTCTGTCTCCCAGAGAGAGATAGAAAGTACTAACACATGACCGACTGATGTCAGTGCTCCATCATCGTTTATGTCATACCTTATCGTATCTATTCTGTTAATCTTTACACTACGGTAGCTGGAACATGGGTTGACCGGGGGATCAAAAACAGGGGCTGCAGTCTCCCCCGTATCTAACTGGAGGAATTTTGTGCTCGTCCAGTACCGGGTGGTTCAGAGACGGATCAGAGTTGGACATGTTCCTGGAGATGCGATTGCGTGACTACCTACCACAAGTCACTCCCGCTCAACATGCCAATCCTCGCAATAGCCCACCTTCCTGACAGCGAAGGCTCCTTCGTGAACTGATTGGGTGCTTTTTGACTCCGTCAACCCCCCCCGCCTCCCCGGGGCAATATTTGGATAACTTCCTATCAAAAATATGTAAAGAAAATATTTCTCTTTGTATGTCAATGCCGCAGTGATTTTATTATTTTTCTCCCTGGCTGTTGCTGGCAGTGCTCTGGGGATTAATCTTTTAATCCTTTAGACTCCAGGGCCACCCTGGAGCATTGGCCACCTTCATAGGGACTCCTGCCCTGATTCCACCCTCCGTGTCCAGACATCGACGAGTTGCTGTCCAGTCTTATTAAACCCAGCGACAGGCCTTCAGGAAGGTGGAGCTGCTGAGGGTGGAGATAACAGGGCATGGGCTCTTATAATCCGATTCCCTAATTTAAAATCATACATTTCTTCTTAATTTTTGTATATTTCAGTTTCATATGGATTCATAGAGTGTTACGAACAGAAGGGGCTATTCGGCCCATCATAATGTGCTGGCTGTTTGAAAAGAACCATCCAGTTAGTCTCACTGTCCCTGCTCTTTCCCCATAGTTCTGTGATTTTCATTCTCCTCCAAGTATTTATCCCAGTTCCTATTGAATCTGCTTCCACCGCCTTTTCAGGCTGCCCATTCCAGATCACGACAACTTGCTGTGTAAAAACATTCCTCCTCATCCCCCCCACCCACCAACCCCCACCACCCCCCCGCCCCCTCTGGCTCTTTTGCCGATTCTCTCCAATCTGTGTCCCTCTGGTTACCGACCCTCCTCCCACCGAAAACAGTTTCTCTTTATTCGCTCCATCGAAACCCCTCGTGATTTTCAACGCCTCGATTAAATCTCCCCCTCAACCTGAGAACAATCCCAGCCGCTCCCCGTTAACTGCAGTCCCTCATCCCAGGGACCGTTCTGGTGAACGTACGCTGCACCTTCCGTTATTTACGTGGAGAAACGCTGGAACTCATCAGAGGTGGGGCTTGTTGGAGCCTGGGGCTCTCTCTGCAGCCCTCGCTGAGCAGCTGGGAGAAGCGCCACAGTGCCGCCACTGGTGGAGGGCTGCCATTGCAGCGTGACACGTTGACATAGCCAGCTTACCTTTTAAACGTGAACGTTTCAAATGAGTACATAATATTTACAGCATGTCGGGCCCAACTGCTCCATACTGTTATTTATCATCCACAAGAACCTCCTCCCAACCCCGTCCTCACCTCCGCCTATCAGGATATCCTTTTATCCCGTTCTCCCTCATGTTTGCCCAGCTCCCCCACCCTCCTCAGCCACTCCCCGCGATGGCCACTTCTGCGTTCTCACCACTCTGTGGGTGAGGAAGTTTCTCCTGAATTCCCGATTGGATTTGTCAGCGACCATCTTCTGTGTCTGGCTGCCGCTTCAGCCCTTGCCGGAACCGTGTCCATGGGGTCTTAAAGCCCCCTTACAGCAATCTCACTCCTTGAGAACGGAGCCACAGCCTATGCAATCTCTCCCGACAGGCACCTAACAACAGGACGAAAGGCTTTCAAGTTGTTGATTCCTGCCGGCAACAACGCCCCCCACCCCCCCCCGCCCCGCTATCTGCAAAGGACGTGTGGATTCCCTGGAGTTTCATTCTGCTTCTGGTTATATTTTCCAGGTGAGAGGTGGTGAAGAGGGAGCTCGCTGACGTACCCAGCTGTCATCGCTCTGCAACTTCATTTTAATTCCTCACTTCGGGGTGTCCTTCCCTGTTGATGGTGGGGAGGTTTGTGCGGGGGTCGGGGTGGGGGGGTGGTGTACTTGGGGCGAAGGGGCTGGGGGTGGGTGGTGTCTTCTGCTTCTTTTGCCAATAGTTTCTCCTCAAACCCCCCACCCCCTCCCCCCCCCCCCCCCCCCCCCCCCACAACACCACAACACCTTTGCCCGCCACCACAGTAGAGTGTGCCACTCTCGAAGCCTGCCAAGGGACTGCCAGCCAGCCAACTCTCTATATAAAGCGCTTAAATACTGGCAGCAGCCAGGGGCCAAGATTAGAGGAACATGGGTGGGGAGGGGAGGGATTGTTAAAGCAACTCTGAGCTCAGTCCCATTTCAGTCTTGATTTGGGGACAGAGTCCAAGGCTTTTCAGACATTAGATCCACCCTCCCCCCTCCCCCTCCCCCTCCACACCCCCCCACTCCGATTAACTCTTCACCCCTCACATCCTAAAGTCCACAATTTCAAAAGCTGCCTTTTATTAAATGGGTAATGCGCTCTCTCCCTCCCTCCCCCTCCCTCTCTCTCTCTCCCCCTCCCTCTCTCTCTCTCCCCCTCCCTCTCTCTCTCTCCCCCTCCCTCTCTCTCTCTCCCCCTCCCTCTCTCTCCCACCCCCTCTCTCTTCCTCCCTCTCTCTCCCTCCGTCTCCCTCTTTCCCTCCCTCCTTCCCTCCCTCCCCCTCTCCCTCCCCCTCCCCCTCTCCCTCCCCCTCTCCCTCCCCCTCTCCCTCTCCCTCTCCCTCTCCCTCCCTCCCTCTCCCTTCCCCTCTCCTGCTCCCTCTCACCTCTCACCTCTCACTCCCTCCCCCCCTCACTCCCTCCCCCCCACCTTGCTGCGAGTCTCTGGGTTTGTGGGTTCGAGTCCCACTCCAAAGACTTGAACTCTCCTCATCCTGCTCACGTTGCCAGTACTGAGGGAGTGCAGCACTGCCAGAGGCGTCAAACCCAGACCTTGCCTGCTCCCCCCACCACCACCCCCCTCTCCCCTCCCCCCATACATCCAAGGGACCAATATTTAACTCTTAACCAGCATTGCGGACCATTTTAAGTGGGCCACAATCACATGCCTGGTGGGTGGGAGCTCGCTGTGCGCAAACTGCCTGACGCGTTTCCCACGTTACGACGGCTGAAAGCGCTTCAGAGGAAAGAAACGTCTCTCTGGCCACGAAGCTTGCTGGGCCTGCCTAGGGCGGTGAAAGGGGCCCTGCACGAGTACAAGCACTTCCTGACCACTGTTGTATCCAGGAATATATTAGGATGGGGTCGGCACAGCGGCGGGGGTGGCAGGGTGCCTTTCTGGGTGGAGTTGTGCAACAATGGGAAGTGGATGGGGTTGGAAGTCTCGACTACTAAAACCATGAGAACCAGAAACGAAGGGAACAAGACACCCCCATTCCCTGTACTTCCAAAGGGAATTGTAGAGCGACACAGGGGTGAATGGGGAAGTCCCACAAACTTAATGGTGACTTGTGTTCCTCTGAGAGCTTCACTTTGTATTATCGCATGTCTTCTCATGTATATCCAGTGCCTTCACTGCACCTGAATTTTGTATTGGGGTATTATTTTTTATTATTATTAAATATTATTATGTTGAGATGTCCATAAGAGGAAAGCTAATGATTTGATTTTCTGAGATTGTATTTAAATTTGCTGTTTTACCTAGAGTTCTGTGTAGGAGACTGTATTTAGTTTATCGACTGTTTATATCTCTTTTTTGGTTGAAGGGCAAGTCAGCAAGGGGGTGGGATTTATTTACTGTAAACTGCTCGTGGGGGGAGAGAGGTGGGACTGGAATCTCGAGGGGTTGGGTGCAACTGGCTGAATCCGTGGCAGAGGGGGTTAGGAGGAGGGGTGGGTGGGGTGGTTAGCTGCGGGTCACTACATCTCACTAGCAGGGAGATGGAACCCTCTTCCTGTCCTGTCCACTCTCTCTCCCTCTGTCTCTCCCCCCCATCCCATCCTGTCCACTCTCTCTCTGTTTCTCTCCCCCAGTCCTGTCCTGTCCACTCTCTCTCTGTGTCTCTCCCCTAGTCCTGTCCTGTCCACTCTCTCTCTCTCTCTCTCTCTGTCTCTCCCCCCGTCCCATCCTGTCCACTCTCTCTCTCTCTCTCTGTCTCTCCCCCTGTCCTGTCCACTCTCTCTCTCTGTGTCTCTCCCCCAGTCCTGTTCTGTCCACTCTCTCTCTGTGTGTTTCCCCCAGTCCTGTCCTGTCCACTCTCTCTCTGTCTCTCCCCCGTGTCCTGTTCACTCTGTCCCTCCCCTGTCTTGTTCATTCTCTATCTTTCTTTTGCGCTGTTCACTCTCTCCCTCTCATCTGTCCTGTTCATTCACTCCCACTTCCCCATGTCTGTCTCCCCCTCTCCTCTTCACTTTTCCCCCCCTCCCTCTCTTTCTCCCCCTCCCTCTCTTTCTCCCCCCCCTCTCTTTCTCCCCCTCCCTCTCTTTCTCCCCCTCCCTCTCTTTCTCCCTCTCTCTCTCTTTCTCCCTGTCCCTCTTTCTCCCCTTAACTCTCTCCAACTACCCCTTTCGCTGCCCCCACACTCTCTACCCCTTTCTTTTGTTCTCCCCGGTATCTGCCCATCCCCCCCGCAGTCTCTCCCCTCCCCCTGTACTCGGACTCTTTCCCACCCCCCTCACTCGGGGTCTCCCTCCCTTCTCAGTCGGTCTCTCCCCACTTCCTTGCTCGTTCTCCCTCTCTATCTCTCTGCCTGCCCCCTCTCTCCCTCTCCCTCTCTCTCTCTCTCTGTCTGCTCTCTCTCTCTGTCTGCTCTCTCTCTCTCTCTGTCTGCCCTCTCTCTCTCTCTCTCTCTCTCTCTCTCTCTGTCTGCCCTATCCCTCTCTCTGTCTGCTCTCTCTCTCTCTCTGCCTGCCCTCTCTCACTCTCTCTCTCTGTCTGCCCTCTCTCTCTCTCTGTCTGCCCTCTCTCTGTCTGCCCTCTCTCTCTCTCTCTGTCTGCCCTCTCTCTCTCTCTGTCTGCCCTCTCTCTCTCTCTCTGTCTGCCCTCTCTCTCTCTCTGTCTGCCCTCTCTCTCTCTCTGTCTGCCCTCTCTCTCTCTCTGTCTGCCCTCTCTCTCTCTCTGTCTGCCCTCTCTCTCTGTCTGCCCTCTCTCTCTCTGCCCTCTCTCTCTGTCTGTCCTCTCTCTCTCTCTGCCCTCTCTCTCTCTCTCTCTGCCTCCCTCCTCTCTGTTGCTTCCTCCCTGTCTCACTCTCTGTCTCCCCCTCTCTCTCTCTCTCCCCACCTCTTGCGCTGTCTCTCTGTTTCTCCCTCTCCCTTTATCCCTCTTGCCTTGAGTCCTGTGTGCTGCAGCTCCATGCTGAACTGCATGTTCTCCCTCTCTCGGCCCTAACTTTCTACACAATACAGGAGACACACCCTCATCCTCTTCCCTCTCCTTTGGCTCCCTTAATCCAGCCACCAGAGCCATGTGCCAGTTAGTGACACCAATCTCACAGGTGTGACCTGAACAGCTCCCACGACACAGAAATCACCGGCTTCAGATTGATCAGCCTGACCAGCCCCTCATGCCCTCTTAGATTAGAAATACTCATCCTCGCAAAACACATTGAGTAAGGGGGGGAAGGATTCATGATTTTTCTGCATCGCTTATTGTGGCTGCAGTTCAGACAAACCTTTTAAATTCCGGCCTTTCGTGTGTGAGGCCCCCGCTTGTTAGTGTCCCAGTCCCACTTTGTACACAGTCATCAGAGTCTCACAGGCTCAATTCCTCCTCCCCCTACCATTCGATGTCCTGTGTCACAGCATTCCTATCTCAGGACCTTCCACATTACCCTACAAAGAGGCAGGTAGCTTCTCAGCCTTGGACTCAGTTTTCCAACTCTGCCCCTCCCCACCCCCCCCCCCACCCACCGCCCAATCCAGTCACCCCACAATTTTACCCATTCTCCAGTCACTCTTCAGCTGGCTGCTTGATGCTCTCCATCTCTTAACCCCCCCCTTCTGGCGGTCACTGTTGCCTTCTCCAGGCCTTCCTGCCTCTTGGAAACGGGCGATGTAGGCCTCTCTCACTCCCCGAGGTCTCGCCTGCGTAGAGTGTGTGTGTTTATCCCTCTCGCCTGTGTCGATGTTTCTCTACCCCCTGTAGCTGCGCTTTCTCTAGTCCGTGGGCGTTTGTCTGCCTGTCTCTCACTCCCTGACCCTCTCCAGTGTGTCTGTCTCTCTCCATCCTCCCTGCCCTTCTTACACGTGTGCCTGTGTGTGTGTGTGTGTGTGTGTGTGTGTGTGTGTGTGTGTGTGTCACGTCCTGCCCCCTCTGCTGTGGAGTGAATGTGAGTCCTTGTTAATTGTTCTCTGCACTGTGTGTGTGTGCGCGTGCCTGTCTGCCTGTCACTTCCTCGCTCTCTGCTGTGTGGTGTGTGTGTGTCCCTTATTAACTATCCTGTGCACTGTGTGTGTGTGTCAGTTGTTAACTATCCCCTGTATTTGTGTGCGTGTCTCTTGTTAACTACCCTCTGCACTGCGTGTGTGTGTCTGTGTCTGACTGCCTCTCCGTCTCTCCCCTCTCTCTAGTGTGTTGTCTCTGCCTGCCCCCTCTGCTGTAGGATGTGAAAGTGGCTCTCTCTCAGTCCCTCTCTTGTGTGTTCCTCTCTCACTTTCTCTCTACCCCTCTCTCTCTCACTTTCTGCTATGGGTGTCTCTCTGTCTCTCTCTCCCTCTGCTGTAGTGGGGTGGGGGAGATGTCTCTTTGTCTCTCTCTCTCTCTATGCTGTGAGAGGTGTGTGTGTGTCTCTCTCTCTATGCAGGGAGAGGTGTGTGTGTGTGTGTGTGTCTCTCTATGCTGTGAGAGGTGTGTGTATGTGTTTCTCTCTCTATGCTGTGAGGTGTGTGTGTCTCTCTATGCTGTGAGAGGTGTGTGTGTGTGTGTCTCTCTCTCTATGCTGTGAGAGGTGTGTGTATGTGTTTCTCTATGCTGTGAGGTGTGTGTGTGTGTCTCTGTCTTTCTGTCTATGCTGTGGGGGGGTGGTGTGTGTGTGTGTGTCTCTGTACGTTGTGGTGTGTGCACCTCTCTGTCTCCCTATGCCGTGGAGGGTGTGTGTGTGTATGTGTCTCTCTCTGCCTCTATGCTGTGGGGTCCGTGCATGTGTCTCTTTCTCTCTATGCTGGGGGGGGGCGGGGTGTGTGTGTGTGCGTGTGTCTCTCTGTGTCTTTCCCTCTCTTTATGCTGTGGGGTGTATGAGACCCTCCAGCCAGTTACTGCCAATCATTTGCCAACCCATCACTTTGCACCACGAGCAGATTCACCTGGTTTATTTTCAGGAAAATACTATTTGTTTTTTAAAGTTAGATTTTGCTTTGTTTGCCAATGTTAGCACACATACACAATACGGGTGGGATAATAGGAATGTGCTGCAGGTCTCTCTCTCTTGCTCTCTCTTTGTTACACACACAGGCCAAAGTCAGATCTGCAGTCACTAAATGTATTCATGCCAATAAATAAAACTTCGGGAGATTGTGAGGTGATGTATAGGAAATCTCCACACAATCATGTAAGTCGCACATGGTGCCAAGTCAATCTTTAGTCTGCCTGGGATTGGGAACAAGTGTTGTTGCTATATTTTATATCTCTGTAATCCATTGCTGGAATTGGAGAAAAAAGGGCTTTTTAATATAAACAATAAACTTAAAAAGTTTTATTAAAAAAGCCTCTTTAGTTTCTTTTATTTGAAAGAGCCGGGACTTGTTTCAGCCACACGTTTCTGACTAGTTTATCTTCTGAGTGGAGATGGGAATCAATGCCAGCAAGGTTAAAATATTCCACACCAAGCAACCAGGGAGACACTGACTCTCACTGGGGTACGGGGCCCACACACACTGACTCTCACTGGGATATGGGTCCCACACACACACTGACTCTCACTGGGGTACAGGTCCCACACACACTGAATCTCACTGGGGTACAGGTCCCACACACACTGACTCTCACTGGGGTATGGGGCCCACACACACTGACTCTCACTGGGGTACGGGTCCCACACACACACTGACTCTCACTGGGGTACGGGTCCCACACACACACTGACTCTCACTGGGGTATGGGGCCCACACACACTGACTCTCACTGGGGTACGGGTCCCACACACACACTGACTCTCACTGCGGTACGGGACTCACACACACTGACTCTCACTGGGGTATGGGTCCCACACACACACTGACTCTCACTGGGGTGTGGGTCCCACACACACTGACTCTCACTGGGGTGTGGGTCCCACACACACAATGACTCTCACTGGGGTACAGGTCCCACACACACTGACTCTCACTGGGGTATGGGGCCCACACACACTGACTCTCACTGGGGTACGGGTCCCACACACACTGACTCTCACTGGGGTGTGGGTCCCACACACACAATGACTCTCACTGGGGTACAGGTCCCACACACACTGACTCTCACTGGGGTACAGGTCCCACACACACTGACTCTCACTGGGGTACGGGTCCCACACACACACTGACTCTCACTGGGGTACGGGTCCCACACACACACTGACTCTCACTGGGGTATGGGTCCCACACACACACTGACTCTCACTGGGGTACAGGTCCCACACACACTGACTCTCACTGGGGTACGGGTCCCACACACACACTGACTCTCACTGGGGTATGGGTCCCACACACACACTGACTCTCACTGGGGTACGGGTCCCACACACACACTAACTCTCACTGCGGTACGGGACTCACACACACTGACTCTCACTGGGGTATGGGTCCCACACACACACTGACTCTCACTGGGGTACAGGTCGCACACACACTGACTCTCACTGGGGTGTGGGTCCCACACACACACTGACTCTCACTGGGGTACGGGTCCCACACACACACTGACTCTCACTGGGTTATGGGTCCCACACACACACTGACTCTCACTGGGGTACAGGTCCCACACACACTGACTCTCACTGGGGTACGGGTCCCACACACACACTGACTCTCACTGGGGTATGGGTCCCACACACACACTGACTCTCACTGGGGTACGGGTCCTACACACACACTAACTCTCACTGCGGTACGGGACTCACACACACTAACTCTCACTGGGGTATGGGTCCCACACACACACTGACTCTCACTGGGGTACAGGTCCCACACACACTGACTCTCACTGGGGTGTGGGTCCCACACACACACTGACTCTCACTGGGGTACAGGTCGCACACACACTGACTCTCACTGGGGTACGGGGCCCACACACACTGATTCTCACTGGGGTACGGGTCCCACACACACACTGACTCTCACTGGGGTACGGGTCCCACACACACACTGACTCTCACTGCGGTACGGGACTCACACACACTGACTCTCACTGGGTGTGGGTTCAAAACAAACTGACTCTCACTGGGGTGTGGGTTCCACACACACTGACTCTCACTGGGGTACGGGTCCCACACACACTGACTCTCACTGGGGTACGGGTCCCACCCACACTGACTCTCACTGGGGTACGGGTTCCACACACGCCAACTCTCACTGGGGTATGAGTCCCACACACACTATCACTGGGGCACGGGTCCCACACACACTGACTCTCACTGGGGTACAGGGCCCACACACACTGACTGTCACTAGGTTACGGGTCCCACACACACTGACTCTCACTGGGGTACGGGTGCCACACACACTGACTCTCACTGGGGTACAGGTCCCACACACACTGACTCTCACTGGGGTACGGGTCCCACCCACACTGACTCTCACTGGGGTACGGGACCCACACACTGACTCTCACTGGGGTACGGGTCCCACCCACACTGACTCTCACTGGGGTACGGGACCCACACACTGACTCTCACTGGGGTACGGGACCCACACACTGACTCTCACTGGGGTATGGGTCCCACACACACACTGACTCTCACTGGGGTACGGGTCCCACACACACACTAACTCTCACTGCGGTACGGGACTCACACACACTAACTCTCACTGGGGTATGGGTCCCACACACACACTGACTCTCACTGGGGTACAGGTCCCACACACACTGACTCTCACTGGGGTGTGGGTCCCACACACACACTGACTCTCACTGGGGTACAGGTCGCACACACACTGACTCTCACTGGGGTACGGGGCCCACACACACTGATTCTCACTGGGGTACGGGTCCCACACACACACTGACTCTCACTGGGGTACGGGTCCCACACACACACTGACTCTCACTGCGGTACGGGACTCACACACACTGACTCTCACTGGGTGTGGGTTCAAAACAAACTGACTCTCACTGGGGTGTGGGTTCCACACACACTGACACTCACTGGGGTACGGGTCCCACACACACTGACTCTCACTGGGGTACGGGTCCCACCCACACTGACTCTCACTGGGGTACGGGTTCCACACACGCCAACTCTCACTGGGGTATGAGTCCCACACACACTGACTATCACTGGGACACGGGTCCCACACACACTGACTCTCACTGGGGTACAGGGCCCACACACACTGACTGTCACTAGGTTACGGGTCCCACACACACTGACTCTCACTGGGGTACGGGTGCCACACACACTGACTCTCACTGGGGTACGGGTCCCACACACACTGACTCTCACTGGGGTACGGGTCCCACCCACACTGACTCTCACTGGGGTACGGGACCCACACACTGACTCTCACTGGGGTACGGGTCCCACCCACACTGACTCTCACTGGGGTACGGGACCCACACACTGACTCTCACTGGGGTACGGGACCCACACACTGACTCTCACTGGGGTACGGGTCCCACACAGACTTACTCTCACTGGGGTACGGGATCCACACACACTGACTCTCACTGGGGTATGGGACCCACACACACTGACTATCACTGGGGTACAGGTTCTAGACACTGACTCTCACTAGGGTACAGGTTCTACACACACTGACTCTCACTGGGTGTACGGGTTCTACAACCACTGACCCTCACTGGGGTACAGGTCCCACACACACTGACTCTGACTGGGGTACAGGTCCCACACACACAGACTCTCACTGGGGTACGGGTCCTACACAAACTGACTCTCACTGGGGTACAGGACCCACACACACTGACTCTCACTGGGGTACGGGTCCCACACACACTGATTCTCACTGGGGTACAGGACCCACACACACTGACTCTCACTGGGGTATGAGTCCCACACACACTGACTCTCACTGGGGTACGGGTCCCACACACGCTGACTCTCGCTGGCGTACGGGTCCCACACAGACTTACTCTCACTGGGGTACAGGTTCCTCACACACTGACTCTCAATGGGGTACGGGTCCCACACACACTGACTCTCACTGGGGTATGAGTCCCACACACACTGACTATCACTGGGACACGGGTCCCACACACACTGACTCTCACTGGGGTACGGGTCCCACACACACTGACTCTCACTGGGGTACGGGTCCCACCCACACTGACTCTCACTGGGGTACGGGACCCACACACTGACTCTCACTGGGGTACGGGTCCCACCCACACTGACTCTCACTGGGGTACGGGACCCACACACTGACTCTCACTGGGGTACGGGACCCACACACACTGACTCTCACTGGGGTACGGGTCCCACACAGACTTACTCTCACTGGGGTACGGGATCCACACACACTGACTCTCACTGGGGTATGGGACCCACACACACTGACTATCACTGGGGTACAGGTTCTAGACACTGACTCTCACTACGGTACAGGTTCTACACACACTGACTCTCACTGGGTGTACGGGTTCTACAACCACTGACCCTCACTGGGGTACAGGTCCCACACACACTGACTCTGACTGGGGTACAGGTCCCACACACACTGACTCTGACTGGGGTACAGGTTCCACACACACAGACTCTCACTGGGGTACGGGTCCTACACAAACTGACTCTCACTGGGGTACAGGACCCACACACACTGACTCTCACTGGGGTACGGGTCCCACACACACTGACTCTCACTGGGGTATGGGTCCCACACACACTGACTCTCACTGGGGTACGGGTCCCACACACACTGACTCTCACTGGGGTACGGGTCCCACACACACTGACTCTCACTGGGGTACGGGTCCCACACACACTGACTCTCACTGGGGTACGGGTCCCACACACACTGACTCTCACTGGGGTACGGGTCCCACACACACTGACTCTCGCTGGCGTACGGGTCCCACACAGACTTACTCTCACTGGGGTACAGGTTCCTCACACACTGACTCTCAATGGGGTACGGGTCCCACACACACTGACTCTCACTGGGGTATGTGTTCCATACACACTGACTCTCACTGGGGTACAGGACCCACACACACTGACACTCACTGGGGTATGGGTCCCACAAACACTGACTTCACTGGGGTACGGGTGCCACACACACTGACTCTCACTGGGGTACGGGTCCCACACACACTGACTCTCACTGGGGTACGGGTCCCGCACACTCTGACTCTCACTGGGGTACGGGTCCCACACACACTGACTCTCACTGGGGTATGAGTCCCACACACACGGACTCTCACTGGGGTACGGGTCCCACACACACACTGACTCTCACTGGGGTATGAGTCCCACACACACGGACTCTCACTGGGGTACGGGTCCCACCCACACTGACTCTCACTGGAGTACGGGTCCCACACATTCTGACTCTCACTGGGGTACGGGTCCTACACACACTGACTCTCACTGGGGTACAGGGCCCACACACACTGACTGTCACTAGGTTACGGGTCCCACACACACTGACTCTCACTGGGGTACGGGTGCCACACACACTGACTCTCACTGGGGTACGGGTCCCACACACACTGACTCTCACTGGGGTACGGGTCCCACCCACACTGACTCTCACTGGGGTACGGGACCCACACACTGACTCTCACTGGGGTACGGGTCCCACCCACACTGACTCTCACTGGGGTACGGGACCCACACACTGACTCTCACTGGGGTACGGGACCCACACACTGACTCTCACTGGGGTACGGGTCCCACACAGACTTACTCTCACTGGGGTACGGGATCCACACACACTGACTCTCACTGGGGTATGGGACCCACACACACTGACTATCACTGGGGTACAGGTTCTAGACACTGACTCTCACTAGGGTACAAGTTCTACACACACTGACTCTCACTGGGTGTACGGGTTCTACAACCACTGACCCTCACTGGGGTACAGGTCCCACACACACTGACTCTGACTGGGGTACAGGTTCCACACACACAGACTCTCACTGGGGTACGGGTCCTACACAAACTGACTCTCACTGGGGTACGGGTCCCACACACACTGACTCTCACTGGGGTACGGGTCCCACACACACTGACTCTCACTGGGGTACGGGTCCCACACACACTGACTCTCACTGGGGTACGGGTCCCACACACACTGACTCTCACTGGGGTACGGGTCCCACACACACTGACTCTCACTGGGGTACGGGTCCCACACACACTGACGCTCACTGGGGTACGGGTCCCACACACACTGACTCTCACTGGGGTACGGGTCCCACACACACTGACTCTCACTGGGGTACGGGTCCCACACACGCTGACTCTCGCTGGCGTACGGGTCCCACACAGACTTACTCTCACTGGGGTACAGGTTCCTCACACACTGACTCTCAATGGGGTACGGGTCCCACACACACTGACTCTCACTGGGGTATGTG
Organism: Carcharodon carcharias; assembly: GCF_017639515.1. Lineage (NCBI taxonomy): Eukaryota > Metazoa > Chordata > Chondrichthyes > Lamniformes > Lamnidae > Carcharodon > Carcharodon carcharias. The sequence goes on from NC_054495.1 coordinate 10,502,466, forward strand.
TTCCATACACACTGACTCTCACTGGGGTACAGGACCCACACACACTGACACTCACTGGGGTATGGGTCCCACAAACACTGACTCTCACTGGGGTACGGGTGCCACACACACTGACTCTCACTGGGGTACGGGTGCCACACACACTGACTCTCACTGGAGTACGGGTCCCACACACACACTGACTCTCACTGGGGTATGAGTCCCACACACACGGACTCTCACTGGGGTACGGGTCCCACCCACACTGACTCTCACTGGGGTACGGGTCCCACACATACTGACTCTCACTGGGGTACGGGACCCACACACACTGACTCTCACTGGGGTACGGGACCCACACACACTGACTCTCACTAGGGTACGGGTCCCACACACTGACTCTCACTGGGGTACGTGTTCCACACACACTGACTCTCACTGGGGTATGTGTTCCACACACACTGAATCTCACTGGGGTACGGGACCCACACACACTGACTCTCACTGGGGTACGGGTCCCACACACACACTGACTCTCACTGGGGTATGGGTCACACACACTGACTCTCACTGGGGTACAGGTCCCACACACACTGACCATCACTGGGGTACAGGTTCTACACACACTGACTCACACTGGGTGTACGGGTTCTACACGCACTGACTCTCACTGGGGTACAGGTCCCACACACACTGACTCTGACTGGGGTACAGGTTCCACACACACTGACTCTCACTGGGGTATGGGTCCTACACAAACTGACTCTCACTGGGGTACAGGACCCACACACACTGACTCTCACTGGAGTACGGTTCCACACACACACACCCACTGGGATACGGGTTCCACACACACTGACTCTTACTGGGGTGTGGGTTCCACACACACTGACTCTCACTGGGGTACGGGTCCCACACACACACTGACCCTCACTGGGGTATGAGTCCCACAGAGACTTAATATCACTGGGGTACGGGATCCACACACACACTGACTCCCACTGGGGTATGGGATCCACACACACTGACTCCCACTGGGGTATGTGTTCCCCACACACTGACTCTCACTGGGGTATGGGTCCCACACACTGACTCTCACTGGGGTACGGGTCCCACACACACTGACTCTCACTGGGGTATGGGTCCCACACACTGACTCTCACTGGGCTACGGGTTCCTCACGCACTGACTCTCACTGGGGTACGGGTTACACACACACTGACTCTCACTGGGGTACGGGGCCCACACACACTGACTCTCACTGGGGTATGGGTCCCACACACACACTGACTCTCACTGGGGTAGAGGTCGCACACACACTGACTCTCACTGGGGTGTGGGTCCCACACACACACTGACTCTCACTGGGGTACGGGTCCCACACACACACTGACTCTCACTGGGGTACGGGTGCCACACACACTGACTCTCACTGGGGTACAGGTCCCACACACACTGACTCTCACTGGGGTACGGGTCCCACCCACACTGACTCTCACTGGGGTACGGGACCCACACACTGACTCTCACTGGGGTACGGGTCCCACCCACACTGACTCTCACTGGGGTACGGGACCCACACACTGACTCTCACTGGGGTACGGGACCCACACACTGACTCTGACTGGGGTATGGGTCCCACACACACACTGACTCTCACTGGGGTACGGGTCCCACACACACACTAACTCTCACTGCGGTACGGGACTCACACACACTAACTCTCACTGGGGTATGGGTCCCACACACACACTGACTCTCACTGGGGTACAGGTCCCACACACACTGACTCTCACTGGGGTGTGGGTCCCACACACACACTGACTCTCACTGGGGTACAGGTCGCACACACACTGACTCTCACTGGGGTACGGGGCCCACACACACTGATTCTCACTGGGGTACGGGTCCCACACACACACTGACTCTCACTGGGGTACGGGTCCCACACACACACTGACTCTCACTGCGGTACGGGACTCACACACACTGACTCTCACTGGGTGTGGGTTCAAAACAAACTGACTCTCACTGGGGTGTGGGTTCCACACACACTGACACTCACTGGGGTACGGGTCCCACACACACTGACTCTCACTGGGGTACGGGTCCCACCCACACTGACTCTCACTGGGGTACGGGTTCCACACACGCCAACTCTCACTGGGGTATGAGTCCCACACACACTGACTATCACTGGGACACGGGTCCCACACACACTGACTCTCACTGGGGTACAGGGCCCACACACACTGACTGTCACTAGGTTACGGGTCCCACACACACTGACTCTCACTGGGGTACGGGTGCCACACACACTGACTCTCACTGGGGTACGGGTCCCACACACACTGACTCTCACTGGGGTACGGGTCCCACCCACACTGACTCTCACTGGGGTACGGGACCCACACACTGACTCTCACTGGGGTACGGGTCCCACCCACACTGACTCTCACTGGGGTACGGGACCCACACACTGACTCTCACTGGGGTACGGGACCCACACACTGACTCTCACTGGGGTACGGGTCCCACACAGACTTACTCTCACTGGGGTACGGGATCCACACACACTGACTCTCACTGGGGTATGGGACCCACACACACTGACTATCACTGGGGTACAGGTTCTAGACACTGACTCTCACTAGGGTACAGGTTCTACACACACTGACTCTCACTGGGTGTACGGGTTCTACAACCACTGACCCTCACTGGGGTACAGGTCCCACATACACTGACTCTGACTGGGGTACAGGTCCCACACACACAGAATCTCACTGGGGTACGGGTCCTACACAAACTGACTCTCACTGGGGTACAGGACCCACACACACTGACTCTCACTGGGGTACGGGTCCCACACACACTGATTCTCACTGGGGTACAGGACCCACACACACTGACTCTCACTGGGGTATGAGTCCCACACACACTGACTCTCACTGGGGTACGGGTCCCACACACGCTGACTCTCGCTGGCGTACGGGTCCCACACAGACTTACTCTCACTGGGGTACAGGTTCCTCACACACTGACTCTCAATGGGGTACGGGTCCCACACACACTGACTCTCACTGGGGTATGAGTCCCACACACACTGACTATCACTGGGACACGGGTCCCACACACACTGACTCTCACTGGGGTACGGGTCCCACACACACTGACTCTCACTGGGGTACGGGTCCCACCCACACTGACTCTCACTGGGGTACGGGACCCACACACTGACTCTCACTGGGGTACGGGTCCCACCCACACTGACTCTCACTGGGGTACGGGACCCACACACTGACTCTCACTGGGGTACGGGACCCACACACACTGACTCTCACTGGGGTACGGGTCCCACACAGACTTACTCTCACTGGGGTACGGGATCCACACACACTGACTCTCACTGGGGTATGGGACCCACACACACTGACTATCACTGGGGTACAGGTCCCACACACACTGACTCTGACTGGGGTACAGGTTCCACACACACTGACTCTCACTGGGGTATGGGTCCTACACAAACTGACTCTCACTGGGGTACAGGACCCACACACACTGACTCTCACTGGAGTACGGTTCCACACACACACACCCACTGGGATACGGGTTCCACACACACTGACTCTTACTGGGGTGTGGGTTCCACACACACTGACTCTCACTGGGGTACGGGTCCCACACACACACTGACCCTCACTGGGGTATGAGTCCCACAGAGACTTAATATCACTGGGGTACGGGATCCACACACACACTGACTCCCACTAGGGTATGGGATCCACACACACTGACTCCCACTGGGGTATGTGTTCCCCACACACTGACTCTCACTGGGGTATGGGTCCCACACACTGACTCTCACTGGGGTACGGGTCCCACACACACTGACTCTCACTGGGGTATGGGTCCCACACACTGACTCTCACTGGGCTACGGGTTCCTCACGCACTGACTCTCACTGGGGTACGGGTTACACACACACTGACTCTCACTGGGGTACGGGGCCCACACACACTGACTCTCACTGGGGTATGGGTCCCACACACACACTGACTCTCACTGGGGTAGAGGTCGCACACACACTGACTCTCACTGGGGTGTGGGTCCCACACACACACTGACTCTCACTGGGGTACGGGTCCCACACACACACTGACTCTCACTGGGGTACGGGTGCCACACACACTGACTCTCACTGGGGTACAGGTCCCACACACACTGACTCTCACTGGGGTACGGGTCCCACCCACACTGACTCTCACTGGGGTACGGGACCCACACACTGACTCTCACTGGGGTACGGGTCCCACCCACACTGACTCTCACTGGGGTACGGGACCCACACACTGACTCTCACTGGGGTACGGGACCCACACACTGACTCTGACTGGGGTATGGGTCCCACACACACACTGACTCTCACTGGGGTACGGGTCCCACACACACACTAACTCTCACTGCGGTACGGGACTCACACACACTAACTCTCACTGGGGTATGGGTCCCACACACACACTGACTCTCACTGGGGTACAGGTCCCACACACACTGACTCTCACTGGGGTGTGGGTCCCACACACACACTGACTCTCACTGGGGTACAGGTCGCACACACACTGACTCTCACTGGGGTACGGGGCCCACACACACTGATTCTCACTGGGGTACGGGTCCCACACACACACTGACTCTCACTGGGGTACGGGTCCCACACACACACTGACTCTCACTGCGGTACGGGACTCACACACACTGACTCTCACTGGGTGTGGGTTCAAAACAAACTGACTCTCACTGGGGTGTGGGTTCCACACACACTGACACTCACTGGGGTACGGGTCCCACACACACTGACTCTCACTGGGGTACGGGTCCCACCCACACTGACTCTCACTGGGGTACGGGTTCCACACACGCCAACTCTCACTGGGGTATGAGTCCCACACACACTGACTATCACTGGGACACGGGTCCCACACACACTGACTCTCACTGGGGTACAGGGCCCACACACACTGACTGTCACTAGGTTACGGGTCCCACACACACTGACTCTCACTGGGGTACGGGTGCCACACACACTGACTCTCACTGGGGTACGGGTCCCACACACACTGACTCTCACTGGGGTACGGGTCCCACCCACACTGACTCTCACTGGGGTACGGGACCCACACACTGACTCTCACTGGGGTACGGGTCCCACCCACACTGACTCTCACTGGGGTACGGGACCCACACACTGACTCTCACTGGGGTACGGGACCCACACACTGACTCTCACTGGGGTACGGGTCCCACACAGACTTACTCTCACTGGGGTACGGGATCCACACACACTGACTCTCACTGGGGTATGGGACCCACACACACTGACTATCACTGGGGTACAGGTTCTAGACACTGACTCTCACTAGGGTACAGGTTCTACACACACTGACTCTCACTGGGTGTACGGGTTCTACAACCACTGACCCTCACTGGGGTACAGGTCCCACACACACTGACTCTGACTGGGGTACAGGTCCCACACACACAGAATCTCACTGGGGTACGGGTCCTACACAAACTGACTCTCACTGGGGTACAGGACCCACACACACTGACTCTCACTGGGGTACGGGTCCCACACACACTGATTCTCACTGGGGTACAGGACCCACACACACTGACTCTCACTGGGGTATGAGTCCCACACACACTGACTCTCACTGGGGTACGGGTCCCACACACGCTGACTCTCGCTGGCGTACGGGTCCCACACAGACTTACTCTCACTGGGGTACAGGTTCCTCACACACTGACTCTCAATGGGGTACGGGTCCCACACACACTGACTCTCACTGGGGTATGAGTCCCACACACACTGACTATCACTGGGACACGGGTCCCACACACACTGACTCTCACTGGGGTACGGGTCCCACACACACTGACTCTCACTGGGGTACGGGTCCCACCCACACTGACTCTCACTGGGGTACGGGACCCACACACTGACTCTCACTGGGGTACGGGTCCCACCCACACTGACTCTCACTGGGGTACGGGACCCACACACTGACTCTCACTGGGGTACGGGACCCACACACACTGACTCTCACTGGGGTACGGGTCCCACACAGACTTACTCTCACTGGGGTACGGGATCCACACACACTGACTCTCACTGGGGTATGGGACCCACACACACTGACTATCACTGGGGTACAGGTTCTAGACACTGACTCTCACTACGGTACAGGTTCTACACACACTGACTCTCACTGGGTGTACGGGTTCTACAACCACTGACCCTCACTGGGGTACAGGTCCCACACACACTGACTCTGACTGGGGTACAGGTCCCACACACACTGACTCTGACTGGGGTACAGGTTCCACACACACAGACTCTCACTGGGGTACGGGTCCTACACAAACTGACTCTCACTGGGGTACAGGACCCACACACACTGACTCTCACTGGGGTACGGGTCCCACACACACTGACTCTCACTGGGGTATGGGTCCCACACACACTGACTCTCACTGGGGTACGGGTCCCACACACACTGACTCTCACTGGGGTACGGGTCCCACACACACTGACTCTCACTGGGGTACGGGTCCCACACACACTGACTCTCGCTGGGGTACGGGTCCCACACACACTGACTCTCGCTGGCGTACGGGTCCCACACACACTGACTCTCACTGGGGTATGGGTCCCACACACACTGACTCTCACTGGGGTACGGGTCCCACACACACTGACTCTCACTGGGGTACGGGTCCCACACACACTGACTCTCACTGGGGTACGGGTCCCACACACGCTGACTCTCGCTGGCGTACGGGTCCCACACAGACTTACTCTCACTGGGGTACAGGTTCCTCACACACTGACTCTCAATGGCGTACGGGTCCCACACACACTGACTCTCACTGGGGTATGTGTTCCATACACACTGACTCTCACTGGGGTACAGGACCCACACACACTGACACTCACTGGGGTATGGGTCCCACAAACACTGACTCTCACTGGGGTACGGGTGCCACACACACTGACTCTCACTGGGGTACGGGTCCCACACACACTGACTCTCACTGGGGTACGGGTCCCGCACACTCTGACTCTCACTGGGGTACGGGTCCCACACACACTGACTCTCACTGGGGTATGAGTCCCACACACACGGACTCTCACTGGGGTACGGGTCCCACACACACACTGACTCTCACTGGGGTATGAGTCCCACACACACGGACTCTCACTGGGGTACGGGTCCCACCCACACTGACTCTCACTGGAGTACGGGTCCCACACATTCTGACTCTCACTGGGGTACGGGTCCTACACACACTGACTCTCACTGGGGTACAGGGCCCACACACACTGACTGTCACTAGGTTACGGGTCCCACACACACTGACTCTCACTGGGGTACGGGTGCCACACACACTGACTCTCACTGGGGTACGGGTCCCACACACACTGACTCTCACTGGGGTACGGGTCCCACCCACACTGACTCTCACTGGGGTACGGGACCCACACACTGACTCTCACTGGGGTACGGGTCCCACCCACACTGACTCTCACTGGGGTACGGGACCCACACACTGACTCTCACGGGGGTACGGGACCCACACACTGACTCTCACTGGGGTACGGGTCCCACACAGACTTACTCTCACTGGGGTACGGGATCCACACACACTGACTCTCACTGGGGTATGGGACCCACACACACTGACTATCACTGGGGTACAGGTTCTAGACACTGACTCTCACTAGGGTACAGGTTCTACACACACTGACTCTCACTGGGTGTACGGGTTCTACAACCACTGACCCTCACTGGGGTACAGGTCCCACACACACTGACTCTGACTGGGGTACAGGTCCCACACACACTGACTCTGACTGGGGTACAGGTCCCACACACACAGACTCTCACTGGGGTACAGGTTCCACACACACAGACTCTCACTGGGGTACAGGTCCCACACACACTGACTCTCACTGGGGTACGGGTCCCACACACACTGACTCTCACTGGGGTACGGGTCCCACACACACTGACTCTCACTGGGGTACGGGTCCCACACACACTGACTCTCACTGGGGTACGGGTCCCACACACACTGACTATCACTGGGGTACGGGTCCCACACACACTGACTCTCACTGGGGAACGGGTCCCACACACGCTGACTCTCGCTGGCGTACGGGTCCCACACAGACTTACTCTCACTGGGGTACAGGTTCCTCACACACTGACTCTCAATGGGGTACGGGTCCCACACACACTGACTCTCACTGGGGTATGTGTTCCATACACACTGACTCTCACTGGGGTACAGGACCCACACACACTGACACTCACTGGGGTATGGGTCCCACAAACACTGACTCTCACTGGGGTACGGGTGCCACACACACTGACTCTCACTGGGGTACGGGTCCCACACTCACTGACTCTCACTGGAGTACGGGTCCCACACACACACTGACTCTCACTGGGGTATGAGTCCCACACACACGGACTCTCACTGGGGTACGGGTCCCACCCACACTGACTGTCACTGGGGTACGGGTCCCACACATACTGACTCTCACTGGGGTACGGGACCCACACACACTGACTCTCACTGGGGTACGGGACCCACACACACTGACTCTCACTAGGGTACGGGTCCCACACACTGACTCTCACTGGGGTACGTGTTCCACACACACTGACTCTCACTGGGGTATGTGTTCCACACATACTGAATCTCACTGGGGTACGGGACCCACACACACTGACTCTCACTGGGGTACGGGTCCCACACACACACTGACTCTCACTGGGGTATGGGTCACACACACTGACTCTCACTGGGGTACAGGTCCCACACACACTGACCATCACTGGGGTACAGGTTCTACACACACTGACTCACACTGGGTGTACGGGTTCTACACGCACTGACTCTCACTGGGGTACAGGTCCCACACACACTGACTCTGACTGGGGTACAGGTTCCACACACACTGACTCTCACTGGGGTATGGGTCCTACACAAACTGACTCTCACTGGGGTACAGGACCCACACACACTGACTCTCACTGGAGTACGGTTCCACACACACACACCCACTGGGATACGGGTTCCACACACACTGACTCATACTGGGGTGTGGGTTCCACACACACTGACTCTCACTGGGGTACGGGTCCCACACACACACTGACCCTCACTGGGGTATGAGTCCCACAGAGACTTAATATCACTGGGGTACGGGATCCACACACACACTGACTCCCACTGGGGTATGGGATCCACACACACTGACTCCTAGTGGGGTATGCGTTCCCCACACACTGACTCTCACTGGGGTATGGGTCCCACACACTGACTCTCACTGGGCTACGGGTTCCTCACGCACTGACTCTCACTGGGGTACGGGTTACACACACACTGACTCTCACTGGGGTACGGGGCCCACACACACTGACTCTCACTGGGGTATGGGTCCCACACACACACTGACTCTCACTGGGGTAGAGGTCGCACACACACTGACTCTCACTGGGGTGTGGGTCCCACACACACACTGACTCTCACTGGGGTACGGGTCCCACACACACACTGACTCTCACTGGGTTATGGGTCCCACACACACACTGACTCTCACTGGGGTACAGGTCCCACACACACTGACTCTCACTGGGGTACGGGTCCCACCCACACTGACTCTCACTGGGGTACGGGACCCACACACTGACTCTCACTGGGGTACGGGTCCCACCCACACTGACTCTCACTGGGGTACGGGACCCACACACTGACTCTCACTGGGGTACGGGACCCACACACTGACTCTCACTGGGGTATGGGTCCCACACACACACTGACTCTCACTGGGGTACGGGTCCCACACACACACTAACTCTCACTGCGGTACGGGACTCACACACACTAACTCTCACTGGGGTATGGGTCCCACACACACACTGACTCTCACTGGGGTACAGGTCCCACACACACTGACTCTCACTGGGGTGTGGGTCCCACACACACACTGACTCTCACTGGGGTACAGGTCGCACACACACTGACTCTCACTGGGGTACGGGGCCCACACACACTGATTCTCACTGGGGTACGGGTCCCACACACACACTGACTCTCACTGGGGTACGGGTCCCACACACACACTGACTCTCACTGCGGTACGGGACTCACACACACTGACTCTCACTGGGTGTGGGTTCAAAACAAACTGACTCTCACTGGGGTGTGGGTTCCACACACACTGACACTCACTGGGGTACGGGTCCCACACACACTGACTCTCACTGGGGTACGGGTCCCACCCACACTGACTCTCACTGGGGTACGGGTTCCACACACGCCAACTCTCACTGGGGTACGAGTCCCACACACACTGACTATCACTGGGACACGGGTCCCACACACACTGACTCTCACTGGGGTACAGGGCCCACACACACTGACTGTCACTAGGTTACGGGTCCCACACACACTGACTCTCACTGGGGTACGGGTCCCACACACACTGACTCTCACTGGGGTACGGGTCCCACACACACTGACTCTCACTGGGGTACGGGTCCCACCCACACTGACTCTCACTGGGGTACGGGACCCACACACTGACTCTCACTGGGGTACGGGTCCCACCCACACTGACTCTCACTGGGGTACGGGACCCACACACTGACTCTCACTGGGGTACGGGACCCACACACTGACTCTCACTGGGGTACGGGTCCCCCACAGACTTACTCTCACTGGGGTACGGGATCCACACACACTGACTCTCACTGGGGTATGGGACCCACACACACTGACTATCACTGGGGTACAGGTTCTAGACACTGACTCTCACTAGGGTACAGGTTCTACACACACTGACTCTCACTGGGTGTACGGGTTCTACAACCACTGACCCTCACTGGGGTACAGGTCCCACACACACTGACTCTGACTGGGGTACAGGTTCCACACACACAGACCCTCACTGGGGTACGGGTCCTACACAAACTGACTCTCACTGGGGTACAGGACCCACACACACTGACTCTCACTGGGGTACGGGTCCCACACACACTGACTCTCACTGGGGTACGGGTCCCACCCACACTGACTCTCACTGGTGTACGGGTCCCACACACACTGACTCTCGCTGGCGTACGGGTCCCACACACACTGACTCTCACTGGGGTACGGGTCCCACACACACTGACTCTCGCTGGGGAACGGGTCCCACACACGCTGACTCTCGCTGGCGTACGGGTCCCACACAGACTTACTCTCACTGGGGTACAGGTTCCTCACACACTGACTCTCAATGGGGTACGGGTCCCACACACACTGACTCTCACTGGGGTATGTGTTCCATACACACTGACTCTCACTGGGGTACAGGACCCACACACACTGACACTCACTGGGGTATGGGTCCCACAAACACTGACTCTCACTGGGGTACGGGTGCCACACACACTGACTCTCACTGGGGTACGGGTCCCACACACACTGACTCTCACTGGGGTACGGGTCCCGCACACTCTGACTCTCACTGGGGTACGGGTCCCACACACACTGACTCTCACTGGGGTATGAGTCCCACACACACGGACTCTCACTGGGGTACGGGTCCCACACACACACTGACTCTCACTGGGGTATGAGTCCCACACACACGGACTCTCACTGGGGTACGGGTCCCACCCACACTGACTCTCACTGGAGTACGGGTCCCACACATTCTGACTCTCACTGGGGTACGGGTCCTACACACACTGACTCTCACTGGGGTACAGGGCCCACACACACTGACTGTCACTAGGTTACGGGTCCCACACACACTGACTCTCACTGGGGTACGGGTGCCACACACACTGACTCTCACTGGGGTACGGGTCCCACACACACTGACTCTCACTGGGGTACGGGTCCCACCCACACTGACTCTCACTGGGGTACGGGTCCCACCCACACTGACTCTCACTGGGGTACGGGACCCACACACTGACTCTCACTGGGGTACGGGTCCCACCCACACTGACTCTCACTGGGGTACGGGACCCACACACTGACTCTCACTGGGGTACGGGACCCACACACTGACTCTCACTGGGGTACGGGTCCCACACAGACTTACTCTCACTGGGGTACGGGATCCACACACACTGACTCTCACTGGGGTATGGGACCCACACACACTGACTATCACTGGGGTACGGGTCCCACACACACTGACTATCACTGGGGTACAGGTTCTAGACACTGACTCTCACTAGGGTACAGGTTCTACACACACTGACTCTCACTGGGTGTACGGGTTCTACAACCACTGACCCTCACTGGGGTACAGGTCCCACACACACTGACTCTGACTGGGGTACAGGTTCCACACACACAGACTCTCACTGGGGTACGGGTCCTACACAAACTGACTCTCACTGGGGTACAGGACCCACACACACTGACTCTCACTGGGGTACGGGTCCCACACACACTGACTCTCACTGGGGTACGGGTCCCACACACACTGACTCTCACTGGGGTACGGGTCCCACACACACTGACTCTCACTGGGGTACGGGTCCCACACACACTGACTCTCACTGGGGAACGGGTCCCACACACGCTGACTCTCGCTGGCGTACGGGTCCCACACAGACTTACTCTCACTGGGGTACAGGTTCCTCACACACTGACTCTCAATGGGGTACGGGTCCCACACACACTGACTCTCACTGGGGTATGTGTTCCATACACACTGACTCTCACTGGGGTACAGGACCCACACACACTGACACTCACTGGGGTATGGGTCCCACAAACACTGACTCTCACTGGGGTACGGGTCCCACACACACACTGACTCTCACTGGGTTATGGGTCCCACACACACACTGACTCTCACTGGGTTATGGGTCCCACACACACACTGACTCTCACTGGGGTACAGGTCCCACACACACTGACTCTCACTGGGGTACGGGTCCCACCCACACTGACTCTCACTGGGGTACGGGACCCACACACTGACTCTCACTGGGGTACGGGTCCCACCCACACTGACTCTCACTGGGGTACGGGACCCACACACTGACTCTCACTGGGGTACGGGACCCACACACTGACTCTCACTGGGGTATGGATGCCACACACACACTGACTCTCACTGGGGTACGGGTCCCACACACACACTAACTCTCACTGCGGTACGGGACTCACACACACTAACTCTCACTGGGGTATGGGTCCCACACACACACTGACTCTCACTGGGGTACAGGTCCCACACACACTGACTCTCACTGGGGTGTGGGTCCCACACACACACTGACTCTCACTGGGGTACAGGTCGCACACACACTGACTCTCACTGGGGTACGGGGCCCACACACACTGATTCTCACTGGGGTACGGGTCCCACACACACACTGACTCTCACTGGGGTACGGGTCCCACACACACACTGACTCTCACTGCGGTACGGGACTCACACACACTGACTCTCACTGGGTGTGGGTTCAAAACAAACTGACTCTCACTGGGGTGTGGGTTCCACACACACTGACACTCACTGGGGTACGGGTCCCACACACACTGACTCTCACTGGGGTACGGGTCCCACCCACACTGACTCTCACTGGGGTACGGGTTCCACACACGCCAACTCTCACTGGGGTATGAGTCCCACACACACTGACTATCACTGGGACACGGGTCCCACACACACTGACTCTCACTGGGGTACAGGGCCCACACACACTGACTGTCACTAGGTTACGGGTCCCACACACACTGACTCTCACTGGGGTACGGGTGCCACACACACTGACTCTCACTGGGGTACGGGTCCCACACACACTGACTCTCACTGGGGTACGGGTCCCACCCACACTGACTCTCACTGGGGTACGGGACCCACACACTGACTCTCACTGGGGTACGGGTCCCACCCACACTGACTCTCACTGGGGTACGGGACCCACACACTGACTCTCACTGGGGTACGGGACCCACACACTGACTCTCACTGGGGTACGGGTCCCACACAGACTTACTCTCACTGGGGTACGGGATCCACACACACTGACTCTCACTGGGGTATGGGACCCACACACACTGACTATCACTGGGGTACAGGTTCTAGACACTGACTCTCACTAGGGTACAGGTTCTACACACACTGACTCTCACTGGGTGTACGGGTTCTACAACCACTGACCCTCACTGGGGTACAGGTCCCACACACACTGACTCTGACTGGGGTACAGGTCCCACACACACTGACTCTGACTGGGGTACAGGTTCCACACACACAGACTCTCACTGGGGTACGGGTCCCACACACACTGACTCTCACTGGGGTACGGGTCCTACACAAACTGACTCTCACTGGGGTACAGGACCCACACACACTGACTCTCACTGGGGTACGGGTCCCACACACACTGACTCTCACTGGGGTACGGGTCCCACACACACTGACTCTCACTGGGGTAAAGTCCCACACACACTGACTATCACTGGGGTACGGGTCCCACACACACTGACTCTCACTGGGGTACGGGTCCCACACACACTGACTATCACTGGGGTACGGGTCCCACACACACTGACTCTCACTGGGGTACGGGTCCCACACACACTGACTCTCGCTGGCGTACGGGTCCCACACACACTGACTCTCACTGGGGAACGGGTCCCACACACACTGACTCTCGCTGGCGTACGGGTCCCACACAGACTTACTCTCACTGGGGTACAGGTTCCTCACACACTGACTCTCAATGGGGTACGGGTCCCACACACACTGACTCTCACTGGGGTATGTGTTCCATACACACTGACTCTCAATGGGGTACGGGTCCCACACACACTGACTCTCACTGGGGTATGTGTTCCATACACACTGACTCTCACTGGGGTAAAGTCCCACACACACTGACTATCACTGGGGTATGAGTCCCACACACACTGGACTATCACTGGGACACGGGTCCCACACACACTGACTCTCACTGGGGTACGGGTCCCACACACACTGACTCTCACTGGGGTACGGGTCCC
The DNA here is from genome assembly GCF_017639515.1 of Carcharodon carcharias. Taxonomy (NCBI): domain Eukaryota; kingdom Metazoa; phylum Chordata; class Chondrichthyes; order Lamniformes; family Lamnidae; genus Carcharodon; species Carcharodon carcharias. Next base: position 10,517,544 of record NC_054495.1, read on the forward strand.
ACCCACACTGACTCTCACTGGGGTACGGGACCCACACACTGACTCTCACTGGGGTACGGGTCCCACCCACACTGACTCTCACTGGGGTACGGGACCCACACACTGACTCTCACTGGGGTACGGGACCCACACAGACTTACTCTCACTGGGGTACGGGATCCACACACACTGACTCTCACTGGGGTACGGGACCCACACACACTGACTCTCACTGGGGTACGGGATCCACACACACTGACTCTCACTGGGGTACGGGTCCCACACAGACTTACTCTCACTGGGGTACGGGTCCCACACACACTGACTCTCACTGGGGTATGGGACCCACACACACTGACTATCACTGGGGTACAGGTTCTAGACACTGACTCTCACTACGGTACAGGTTCTACACACACTGACTCTCACTGGGTGTACGGGTTCTACAACCACTGACCCTCACTGGGGTACAGGTCCCACACACACTGACTCTGACTGGGGTACAGGTCCCACACACACTGACTCTCACTGGGGTACAGGTTCCACACACACACACAGACTCTCACTGGGGTACGGGTCCTACACTAACTGACTCTCACTGGGGTACAGGACCCACACACACTGACTCTCACTGGGGTACGGGTCCCACACACACTGACTCTCGCTGGGGAACGGGTCCCACACACGCTGACTCTCGCTGGCGTACGGGTCCCACACAGACTTACTCTCACTGGGGTACAGGTTCCTCACACACTGACTCTCAATGGGGTACGGGTCCCACACACACTGACTCTCACTGGGGTATGTGTTCCATACACACTGACTCTCACTGGGGTACAGGACCCACACACACTGACACTCACTGGGGTATGGGTCCCACAAACACTGACTCTCACTGGGGTACGGGTGCCACACAGACTTACTCTCACTGGGGTACAGGTTCCTCACACACTGACTCTCAATGGGGGTACGGGTCCCACACACACTGACTCTCACTGGGGTATGTGTTCCATACACACTGACTCTCACTGGGGTACAGGACCCACACACACTGACACTCACTGGGGTATGGGTCCCACAAACACTGACTCTCACTGGGGTACGGGTGCCACACACACTGACTCTCACTGGGGTACGGGTCCCACACACACTGACTCTCACTGGGGTACGGGTCCCGCACACTCTGACTCTCACTGGGGTACGGGTCCCACACACACTGACTCTCACTGGGGTATGAGTCCCACACACACGGACTCTCACTGGGGTACGGGTCCCACACACACACTGACTCTCACTGGGGTATGAGTCCCACACACACGGACTCTCACTGGGGTACGGGTCCCACCCACACTGACTCTCACTGGAGTACGGGTCCCACACATTCTGACTCTCACTGGGGTACGGGTCCTACACACACTGACTCTCACTGGGGTACAGGGCCCACACACACTGACTGTCACTAGGTTACGGGTCCCACACACACTGACTCTCACTGGGGTACGGGTGCCACACACACTGACTCTCACTGGGGTACGGGTCCCACACACACTGACTCTCACTGGGGTACGGGTCCCACCCACACTGACTCTCACTGGGGTACGGGACCCACACACTGACTCTCACTGGGGTACGGGTCCCACCCACACTGACTCTCACTGGGGTACGGGACCCACACACAGACTCTCACTGGGGTACGGGACCCACACACTGACTCTCACTGGGGTACGGGTCCCACACAGACTTACTCTCACTGGGGTACGGGATCCACACACACTGACTCTCACTGGGGTATGGGACCCACACACACTGACTCTCACTGGGGTATGGGACCCACACACACTGACTATCACTGGGGTACAGGTTCTAGACACTGAATCTCACTAGGGTACATGTTCTACACACACTGACTCTCACTGGGTGTACGGGTTCTACAACCACTGACCCTCACTGGGGTACAGGTCCCACACACACTGACTCTGACTGGGGTACAGGTTCCACACACACAGACTCTCACTGGGGTATGGGTCCTACACAAACTGACTCTCACTGGGGTACAGGACTCACACACACTGACTCTCACTGGGGTACGGGTCCCACACACAATGACTCTCACTGGGGTACGGGTCCCACACACACTGACTCTCACTGGGGTACGGGTCCCACACACACTGACTCTCCACTGGGGTACGGGTCCCACACACACTGTCTCTCACTGGGGTACGGGTCCCAACACACTGACTCTCACTGGGGAACGGGTCCCACACACGCTGACTCTCGCTGGCGTACGGGTCCCACACAGACTTACTCTCACTGGGGTACAGGTTCCTCACACACTGACTCTCAATGGGGTACGGGTCCCACACACACTGACTCTCACTGGGGTATGTGTTCCATACACACTGACTCTCACTGGGGTACAGGACCCACACACACTGACACTCACTGGGGTATGGGTCCCACAAACACTGACTCTCACTGGGGTACGGGTGCCACACACACTGACTCTCACTGGGGTACGGGTCCCACACACACTGACTCTCACTGGGGTATGGGTCCCACACACACTGACTCTCACTGGGGTATGGGTCCCACACACACTGACTCTCACTGGGTTACGGGTGCCACACACACTGACTCTCACTGGGGTACGGGTCCCACACACACTGACTATCACTGGGGTACGGGTCCCACACACACTGACTCTCACTGGGGAACGGGTCCCACACACACTGACTCTCGCTGGCGTACGGGTCCCACACAGACTTACTCTCACTGGGGTACAGGTTCCTCACACACTGACTCTCAATGGGGTACGGGTCCCACACACACTGACTCTCACTGGGGTATGTGTTCCATACACACTGACTCTCAATGGGGTACGGGTCCCACACACACTGACTCTCACTGGGGTATGTGTTCCATACACACTGACTCTCACTGGGGTAAAGTCCCACACACACTGACTATCACTGGGGTATGAGTCCACACACACTGACTATCACTGGGACACGGGTCCCACACACACTGACTCTCACTGGGGTACGGGTCCCACACACACTGACTCTCACTGGGGTACGGGTCCCACCCACACTGACTCTCACTGGGGTACGGGACCCACACACTGACTCTCACTGGGGTACGGGTCCCACCCACACTGACTCTCACTGGGGTACGGGACCCACACACTGACTCTCACTGGGGTACGGGACCCACACAGACTTACTCTCACTGGGGTACGGGATCCACACACACTGACTCTCACTGGGGTATGGGACCCACACACACTGACTATCACTGGGGTACAGGTTCTAGACACTGACTCTCACTAGGGTACAGGTTCTACACACACTGACTCTCACTGGGTGTACGGGTTCTACAACCACTGACCCTCACTGGGGTACAGGTCCCACACACACTGACTCTGACTGGGGTACAGGTCCCACACACACTGACTCTCACTGGGGTACAGGTTCCACACACACACACAGACTCTCACTGGGGTACGGGTCCTACACTAACTGACTCTCACTGGGGTACAGGACCCACACACACTGACTCTCACTGGGGTACGGGTCCCACACACACTGACTCTCGCTGGGGAACGGGTCCCACACACGCTGACTCTCGCTGGCGTACGGGTCCCACACACACTGACTCTCACTGGGGTACGGGTGCCACACAGACTTACTCTCACTGGGGTACAGGTTCCTCACACACTGACTCTCAATGGGGTACGGGTCCCACACACACTGACTCTCACTGGGGTATGTGTTCCATACACACTGACTCTCACTGGGGTACAGGACCCACACACACTGACACTCACTGGGGTATGGGTCCCACAAACACTGACTCTCACTGGGGTACGGGTGCCACACACACTGACTCTCACTGGGGTACGGGTCCCACACACACTGACTCTCACTGGGGTACGGGTCCCGCACACTCTGACTCTCACTGGGGTACGGGTCCCACACACACTGACTCTCACTGGGGTATGAGTCCCACACACACGGACTCTCACTGGGGTACGGGTCCCACACACACACTGACTCTCACTGGGGTATGAGTCCCACACACACGGACTCTCACTGGGGTACGGGTCCCACCCACACTGACTCTCACTGGAGTACGGGTCCCACACATTCTGACTCTCACTGGGGTATGGGTCCCACCCACACTGACTCTCACTGGGGTACGGGACCCACACACTGACTCTCACTGGGGTACGGGACCCACACACTGACTCTCACTGGGGTACGGGTCCCACACAGACTTACTCTCACTGGGGTACGGGATCCACACACACTGACTCTCACTGGGGTATGGGACCCACACACACTGACTATCACTGGGGTACAGGTTCTAGACACTGACTCTCACTAGGGTACATGTTCTACACACACTGACTCTCACTGGGTGTACGGGTTCTACAACCACTGACCCTCACTGGGGTACAGGTCCCACACACACTGACTCTGACTGGGGTACAGGTTCCACACACACAGACTCTCACTGGGGTATGGGTCCTACACAAACTGACTCTCACTGGGGTACAGGACTCACACACACTGACTCTCACTGGGGTACGGGTCCCACACACACTGACTCTCGCTGGGGTACGGGTCCCACACACAATGACTCTCACTGGGGTACGGGTCCCACACACACTGACTCTCACTGGGGTACGGGTCCCACACACACTGACTCTCACTGGGGTACGGGTCCCACACACACTGACTCTCACTGGGGTACGGGTCCCAAACACACACACTGACTCTCACTGGGGTACGGGTCCCACACACACTGACTCTCACTGGGGTACGGGTCCCACACACACTGACTCTCACTGGGGTACGGGTCCCACACACACTGACTCTCACTGGGGTACGGGTCCCACACACAATGACTCTCACTGGGGTACGGGTCCCACACACACTGACTCTCACTGGTGTACGGGTCTCACACACACACACTGACTCTCACTGGGGTACGGGTCCCACACACACTGTCTCTCACTGGGGTACGGGTCCCACACACACTGACTCTCACTGGGGTACGGGTCCCACACACGCTGACTCTCGCTGGCGTACGGGTCCCACACAGACTGACTCTCACTGGGGTACAGGTTCCTCACACACTGACTCTCACTGGGGTACGGGTCCCACACAAACTAACACTCACTGGGGTACGGGTCCCACACACAATGACTCTCACTGGGGTACAGGACCCACGCACACGGACTCTCACTGGGGTAAGCGTCCCACAAACACTGACTGTCACTGGGGTAAGGGTGCCACACATACTGACACTCACTGGGGTAGGGTCCCACACATCACTGACTCTCACTGGGAGTACGGGTCCCACACAACATGACTCTCACTGGGGTTATGAGTCAACACACGGAACTCTGGGGTACGGGTCACCACATGATCTCCTGGGGTAGTTCCACACACATGATCTCACTGGG